>NC_061073.1:9556710-9594210 GCF_021917145.1 Hypomesus transpacificus
GTTGCAGTTTGTGAGCTGGCTTGTGCCACACACACTCGCTTAATAAAATACTTGGGTCAGAATGTACGTTTTGCAAGTCAACAGGGAACAGTGGAAAGATGTGTTGTTGAGATTATATGTGAATGTGCTCCCTCAAAGCAGTGCAACAGGGACAGACAGTGAGCTGGTGCTAGAGCCGGTTTGGAGCTGGTTCAATTTGCGAGCTTTTTAAGAACTGGTTTGTTTTTCCACGGGGTGAGAGCCACCGCAGAGCCACGTCATTACGTCACTGTATACGTCTCATCTTTCCCAGCCACGCTTGCGCGGCAGCGCCAAACACAAAGCAGAGCCGTCTAGGCAGTTTATCAATCCGAAGAACGCTAAGAACGCAAGGTTGAGATTAGTGTTTTCCTGGCTATTGCGCAATACCCTGGACTCGCAGCAGTATGACAACACTGGCATTATCAGCGCAACATTTTAAACTTTTGCAGTATAGTGCTTGTGTATTACATTTGTGTTAAATATAGGCTCCTACTTAATAAAGTTCAAAACAAAAAATTGTGTTTGTAATTTCACTCATTTGATAGGATTATGATCAAATGTAGATGTAAATTAGATGTAAAAGATGTAAATTATGTTCTGTGTACTTATATGTTATGTTATGCCAGGTGCTTGCGTTGTCTTGTCTTAAGAATTTCAGTGCCCAGTCTGACCTTGTGTTGTTCTGTGTACCTGACAAATAAAAGACTTGAACTTGAAATGCACTAGTGTCTGCACTGCACTGTGATGCTAGCTAGGTTATCGAAAAGTCGGAGCAAATTTACAAATGAGCCGTTTCATCAATAACATAAGCACATTTTCAGCAACTACACTGCCCACTTCTCGTCACATTTTTATCCAGATGCTGATTTACACGTACCGTTTAGTTGAAATGGCGGTCAAAGGATTCTGTTCGTCTTGTTGGTGACGGTAACCCTGCGCCCTGACGCAAGTGGTTCTTACTTGGTTCTTACTTTAGCCCAGCTCTGTTGTGCTAGTTAAAAACCACTCTGGTTCGGAGCTGGTTCTTAGGTTGTCGAAAGGGAAAGAACTGGTTCGAGATTAAGCACTGGCTCTGAACCAGCACCAAAAATGCGTTGGTGGAAAAGGGATAAGGGGGGGGTGCCACAGGGTGGAGCGTTAATGAGACTCCCAGCTGCTCCTCTTCAGGGAGCGTGTCAGCGTCCCGTCCATCTGTAATACTGCCCGAGAGATGAACTCTCATCTAAGCATAACGCTTAGTGGCTATGATGTTAGGGAGGTCCTAAATGTGTCTGTGTTGTAACTGTTCTGGAAAGGAGACTCACTGTGATATGTACCTTGTCAGCTTTTTATGTGTGCACGTGTGGGCCATCTTTTGATGAATGGGTATAGCTTAGGGGTTAGAGCATTTGACTGCAGATGAATATGATAATAATGATGAATGAGCAGGTGCGCGAGGTGCCGAGCTCACCACGTCCATGATCTGCATGAGGCTGAAGCTGAAGTGGACGGTGAGAGAGTGGGAGTCGTTGAACACAGGCCGCTCCAGAGGGTTGTAGTTCCTCATCAGGTCCTTGTAGAGACGCCGCTGGTGCTGTCCCTGCTTGGTGACTGACACACACACACAGACACAGACACACACACACACACACACATAGCCAGGTCACTACACACACACTGATGAAACACTAAATACTTGCTGGCAAGTCAGGTTTCTACAGTTGACGGTTTAGGTGCAGTTTCACGTATGTGAAGCCCTCTGTGACAAGGTAAAAAGGGCTGTACAAATACAATTGGATTAAATTGGAGCTAAAAGGAAAACAATGAGAGATAAACAGAAATCTACTTCAAAATAACTTAATGAATGAGTTCCCATTGATGATTCCTGAATAGGAAGGGACTCCAATAAATAACTTTTATATCCTCAATTACTGTCCAGAATTAAATCAGCTCTCCAGAGACTACTACAGTGCATTACATATAGACACATCCAGTCAATCACTGTAAAATAAATAAATACACAAATAAATAGAAATAGGATCAAACTGGATCAATGGCTGCAATGTCATAAAGAGAACATTTTTAGTGCTGAGAGTAGGGGCATAGGGTTCATCTCCAGGCTGTAGATACCCTCAGGCAGGGATCTCCAACCCTGTTCCTGGAGAGATACCTTCCTTCCAGTTGTAGCTTACTCGATTTAACAGGTCAAAAAGATGATTCTAAGAATCAGGAGGGCTAGATAGGGGTTGGAGTGTAGTGAAGTCACTAAGTAACTAAGTCACTCTCAGTTTCTCACATGACAATACAGATGTGATCATAGAGACAGCCCCCTTATATGTCTTAAGGTCATCAACAATTGTTCCTCCATCTTCTTATTGATTGCTGGGCTATTAAGCCAGAAGTTATGAACAAGGTCACCAATTGATGCTAACTACGCTTTTCTCAACTTAGAGGGCTTCGTGTGTACATTTGCAAACGTAGAGTTATTAGCGCCATGGCCAACACGCAGAAAGCGCACGCTGTGATACTGTTAACGAATTTACGAAACCTGCAGGACACCGGGTAATCAGCGCCTTTCTCCACCCACTATACCGTACATTGGGAACATTTAAAAGTGCAATTGAATGGGCCTCCTTCTCTCTTTCTATCATGGATCAGACACCAAAGTCAAAACAGCGATGACTGAAATTGAAATGATCCTGATGCCAATATTAGTAATGCAGCTAGGAGTTTAACAACTGCTGGAATGAAATGGAGTCGGAGATTCGATATCATCTTTGATTTCTTCCAGTAACTGTAATATTGCATGGCTGCTTAATCTGTAATGCCTAATGATTTCGTGTTCACTCAACTCAAAAAGTGTGATCCTTGTGGCAAAAATACTTTGGCCTATGTCTTCGTCTTGCTCGGGTTACGACTGCCATTTTACCAGGAGGCATTTGCACATCCTGGTTTGAATTTTCACCGGAAAATAGAGGTGCACTTTCACAAGCGGTTTTGTACATACCGCGGAATACATAATTAGGCGCACTTTATGCATCCCCTCCATCTCTTTATGGGAAACTCCCACTTTCCCCTTGACCCTCCCGTGAATGCATATGCATGACATGGAAAAGCGCAATTTGCCATTTTCAGTTCCCGCGACAGGCAGTCTGCGCTTTTACCTCAGTGCGGCATGTTTGTACATAGCTCGCCATGCTTTTACGCGCAAATTGCGAAACAAATACGCCTGAAGTGGGCGCGAAAGCGTTAGTACATGAGGCCCAGTGTTTCAGTTTGGTGTAAAAAGGGCTACATTTTAAATAAATAAACTGTCATAACTTTTATAATAGTGCCCACTACACCATTCACAGTACACAGACTGCTCACAACAAATAAGATACATCTATCTGGAATAAAATGTGTATCACAACACGAGTCAAATGCAAACTAAGGATAGAAGTAGCACTGCTTCACAACAAATTTTGCAATTCAAGTCACTAAAACACATTACGTACCTAATCCACATCATTCATCTAATTGCCTTTAAATACAGTCAAACTTAATTTGTCCATGAAGACATTTTAAGCATTGTAGAACCACCGCATAGGCTATTAAGCCTAGTATCCTTGCAAAACTTTTCTCTCTGGTCCAAAGTATTTAGTACAATTTAAATGGACTTGTAATAACATTTGGTGCGCACGGCCGCGGACCAAGTGCAGAAAACACAAGAATTAGAGCTAGACTATTATCCGTTGGCCAAAAACTATGGGACTAAAAGTAGCTCAACATGGTAACGTAGCCTACTGTTAAGGTATGTTAATGCTGCCCCTGCTCAAATAAACAGTGATTCTAGTTTAAGAACGCATGCAAACGTACCCTGGAACAAGCAGAAGATGACAACTAGATTCAGGGTGAAAATCCGTCCCTCCATCGTTTAACGGGCAAGATGCCTTCGGAAGCAGGCTGTCAGTTCCGAAACTACTTTGCCAAGCTTAACAGAGTAACCGGTAATATAGCATAAGCAGATAGTAACCGGGCATCCTAGCTCGGCACTCAGGCTGAAATGCTAATCAGGCGTCCTGACATGGGAATATTCTTCCTATTTCTATGATGCTGCACAACGGTATCGCATGCTCCTCCCCGAAGCCCTAAAAACGAAAATGAGATTCGCGGCACTAAACTCAAATGTCTGTGAAAGATGAAATGTGCTCATGGGCTACAGTATTTCATAAAGTCCTTTCCACCAGCAGAATACAGGCCGAACCTGAAAGCTTACTGGCGGCGTAATTACATATTTAATAGGCCTATATTAATACTTTTTAATGAAACATTTGTAAATGGTAGCGTTTCAATTTAATTAATAAAGGATAATTAAACACATGCTACCAATACGCTAAGGAGTGAAATCACTTTTTTTTTGTTCAGAAGCAGTCTTGCCTTATACAAGATCACATATCATCTGCTTTTTTGTAGGCACATCTCTTAGCTGTGTTTGCGCCCCCATATAAAAAACCGTTGCTGAGGTGTCCCATTTTGAATCGTCAATTGCATGGCCAGAATTATGTCCAGTAATAAAACAAAGAGACAATAATCCAGACTGTTCTCAGACTATTTGGAGTTTCAGACAGACTGGCCTGATTGTGAGGCTGCACTGCTGCACAGCCAAGCTGGCGAAGACAGATGAAACAGAATATCATAACTTGTTGGGAGGTTTAAGCTGTCAGAGAAGTGGCGTGTTCTAAAACTGCTACGCCAGTGGTTCCCATACTGTGCTGGGCCCCCCTTTGGTATAAGAACATTTTCTGCGGTTATTCGGACTGAAAATCTGCGGAATTCCGGTATAGGCGTTATGTCAGAGCGACCGAAGATATTCCACAATAGTTTGACGCCGAATATGGTCGATTGAATGACAGACTGCAAAAAAAGTATTGATCCATCCTCATAAAGATCGTCTGAAAAATCCCTGGCCCTGTCTTTTGCTTTCATTTTGGTTGATAAGTGTTTCCTTGTCAGTTCTTCAGGGCTGAAGCTCTGCATTTTTGGCTAACGTTTTAATATTGGCTACAGTTGCTAGTCAAACGTGAAGATTACTGCATCAATTTCAGGGTTTACAGACTTCCTTCGATTGCTATCACAGACCAACCTACACTGATGGCAATGGGCTCTGTTTACAGGTTAAATATTTTGAAAGAATAGGGACGTAATACGAGTTGACAAATTTATTTAAGTGTTGCCTCTGAAAAATGCACTGTATTTGAAGTTCTGCGGGTTTTCGTCGGAATTCTGCACTCGCGAATTACGGCACACGGTGCCTGGGTAGGCTAGGTGAAGCCAAAGACAAGATATTTGTCGTCATATTTTCTTGTCTTTGCCTTTGGAGGAAATTGCTTTGGAAGCACATTTGGCAATGCTTCATCCTCTGCTTTGCGTTTACGTGGGAGCCCCGTCAAAAACGTGTCCATGTTATGTAGTAGTGTAATTTATTGATTAATTCATTCATTCATTCCATCTGCGCCCCGCAGCCCCCCCTGCAGTGGCTCCGCTTCCCCCCCCCCTCCCTTTGGGTACCACTGTGCTACGCCAACGATGAGCGGCAGCGTCCAAATGTTGCCAGGACAACTGCACATTCTCATTGGGGGCTGAGCCCCCCTAATGGTCTGATCCTAGAATCGCCCTTGCTTTGCAATATTATTGTTAGTGGTAAGCATCACGTATGCCTGTGAATAGGATTCAATAATAGGATTATGTTCTTAATGACAAACCTCCATAATGGCCCACACTTCAAAATCAACTATCCATAGAATTCCAGATTATGTTGCTCAAAATGATTCTCTGGTTTACTCTCAGTCTGGTTAAGAAGGCTTTTGATTCATGGCTGCCTCATGTCAAAATTATATAGACCAATTTATTGCTGAGATGCAGTGGACTGATTTACATAACCCCTAATGCAAGATTAATGAGCACAACTTTCCTCTGAAAGAAAAGTTTATAAAACTAATTGACTTTTGAGTGGCAGTCATTAATTATTAACCAAGCTGCCTGTGTTATGTTTAAGTTCAGGAGGACTCAGCTGAACTGTCTCGGCCACCTTGACACCAGAACCAAATATGGTGTGTCATTTCCTGCCGTCACGACAAACTGATATCTAGTGTTCGCCACCAGTACTGCAGCCTTCTAGCCTGACGTTGTCATACTCATAATTCTAGTCAGAATATGAGTCTGAGAACTCTCCGTTGGGCTGTGACTATGGGGCGTGTTTCAAACGAGCCTGGAAAACAAATGCCTCTTCGCTCAATTGGATAGACCTACAACCAATCAGAGCAACGTAATATGTTGTTTGTTGAAAACGAATTCAACCCAAGCGCTCTTTCGTGACGTTGTTGATTACGTTACTGTTGATCATCTGTCCATCATCGTATAAAGCCCGCCCTGGCAATTTCATTGGTCCGCCCAGATTCTGGTTTTCTGTAGTTGGTCCCCAATACGAGACCCTCCAGACCCAACTTCCCGACCAAATTTGTTTTTGGGCGGGGAGAAGTTGGGCTGGCAGCCAGGCTAGCAGCCTTCTGCTCTTGAACAAGTAATTATTAATCACACCAGACAAGGTCATTTATCCAGCCTTGCAGGATGGCGCTATCAGTGTATGGATTCCAGCAGTTCATCTAACTCACGCTGGAGTCGAGTGTCTTGAGAAGACGCCATCTTTATTCATGAGGGTTTGGCCTCAAGGATGGAGCCTACAGACACACCGGGGAGAAGAATGAAGGCTGTTACTGACGGACTACAGACCCCTGATGACTAACGTGACTACAGGCGCATCTTGTCTGAATAAATGGTATACCATCTTATATCTTATACCCACATATTAAATACACATCCACACCACTCTCTGTTACTGCCAAATCATTTGAACACCATTATGTGATGCTAACTGATCCTATCAAAGCATGCTTAATTGTTCTTTATCGCCCACCAGGACCGCTAGCCGACTTTGTGGAGGAGCTGGACATGCTCCTCAGCGTCCTTCCGGATGATGGAACCCCCCTGATAGTCCTCGGGGACTTCAACATCCACCTCCAAGGAACGCAGGCTGTCGACTTCTTGTCTCTCCTGACCTCCTTCGACCTGACGCTGCTGAGCACACCGGCGACCCACAAGGCAGGCAAACAGCTAGACCTCATCCTGACACGTAACTGTATCACTGACTTAACCTCTGTAACCCCACTGCACATCTCTGATCACTACTTTATCCAATTCACTGTCTCTCTCCCTCCAACCCCTCCTACCTCCCCTCCCCTCGTAACTTTCCGGCGCAACCTCCGCTTGCTATCCCCCTCCCACTTCTCCTCTATTGTAACATCCTCCCTCCCTCCCATTGCTGAGTTCTCGTCCCACCCCACTAACACTGCCACCGACACCTTGCTAACCACTTTAACTGCATCACTTGACTCTCTCTGTCCCCTGTCTACCAGGCCTGCACGATCTTCTCCCCCCTGCCCGTGGCTTACGGATGTTATTCGTGAAGAACGGGCCACCCTTCGAGCAGCTGAGAGGAGATGGCGCAAGTCCAAAGACGGTCTGGACCTTGATAAGTATCACTCCCTCCTCAAATCCTTCTCTTCTCACATAACTGGTGCCAAAACCCTCTACTTTCTTAACAAAATTAACTCCGCTTCAAACCCCCACAAACTTTTCTCTACCTTCTCCACCCTTCTTAACCCACCTCCCCCACCCCCTCCCTCCACCCTGACAGCAGACGACTTCTCCTCCTTCTTTGAGAAAAGTCGCCGACATTAGCAGTCGGTTCCCTAAACCCACCCTTCCTACCCCCTCACCCTCCATTACTGACCCAACTAAATGTCTAAACTCCTTCTCTCCCCTGTCCGAGGCAGAGCTCTCTGACTTCATTTTCTCTCATCGCCCCACCTCCTGTCCCCTTGATCCTGTCCCCTCCCCTCTCTTTCAAACCATCTCCCCCTCTATCATAACTTTTCTGCTCCATGTTCTAAACTCCTCTCTTACCTCTGGCACTTTCCCCTCTGCCTTCAAACAGGCCAGAGTTACCCCTTTACTCAAAAAACCCTCCCTTAACCCTGCCGTCCTCCAGAACTACAGACCGGTATCATTGTTGCCCTTCTTTTCTAAAACAATTGAACGTGCTGTATCTAACCAACTGTCTAACTTCCTTTCTCAGAACAACCTGCTCGACCCCAACCAATCGGGCTTCAAGACCGGCCACTCCACAGAGACTGCCCTCCTTTCAGTCACCACTGCCCTCCAGTCTGCCAGAGCGGCTTCCAGGTCATCCGTCATCATTCTGCTGGACCTTTCTGCGGCGTTTGATACGGTTAACCACCAGATCCTGCTCTCCAGACTTTCTGAGATGGGCATCACTGGCACTGCACTCCAGTGGATCTCATCCTACCTGTCGGGAAGATCCTACCAGGTCTCCTGGGGAGGCAAACTGTCAGGCCCACGCCAGCTCTCCACTGGTGTCCCACAGGGCTCCGTCCTTGGTCCCCTCCTCTTCTCTCTGTACACCACCTCACTTGGACCAATCATCACCTCCCATGGCTTCTCCTACCACTGCTACGCTGACGACACGCAGCTGTACCTGTCATTCCCTCCGACCGATCCGGGGATCTCAGCTAGGATTGAGGCCTGCCTCGCAGACATCTCCGCCTGGATGACTGAGCACCACCTCCAGCTGAACCTTGCCAAAACGGAACTTCTCATCATCCCGGCCAAACCCTCCATCTCCCATGACTTCTCAATCACCCTGGGATCTGCGACGGTGACCCCCTCATCCTCTGCCAGGAACCTTGGGGTTACCATGGATGACGAGCTCTCCCTCACGGTCCACATTGCTGCGGTCTCCCGGTCGTGTAGATTCACCCTCTACAACATCCGGAAGATCAGGAGATACCTGTATGAGCACTCCACCCAGCTGCTTGTCCAAGCACTTGTCCTCTCCAAGTTGGACTACTGCAACTCGCTGCTCGCCGGTCTCCCATCATGCGCAACCCGCCCTCTTCAGAGAATTCAGAACACAGCGGCCCGTCTGGTCTACAATCTACCCAGACGCTCCCACGTTACCCCGCTCCTCATCTCCCTCCACTGGCTACCCATTGTAGCGTGGTTTGCACGGTTAAGATTAGCAATACTTAATTTATAATAAAGTATACAGTTCTTGGGGGCACCACCTCTGATTTATTTAAGGGACAGAGGAAACCTTATTGAATAATATTGAATAATAGCACTCGTAATAATCAGTCTAATCTTAAGTAGCGAATTCCATGAAAGTAGAGCAGATCAGATAACGTGAGGGATAACGCGAGTATTATAAACAATGATTTATTTAAGAAAATGTAATTATGATGAACAAATACCAAAGAAGTTATAGGCTAGTTGAGAGTGAGTTGAGTTAAACAGTATACAGTAGGTCCTAAACTATGATGAGGGCGGAATACTAGATGGTGGGTTGAGAGCGCGTGGGGAGGGGAAGAGAGAGAGATAGGCTTCAGGAGAACAATGGAGGGAGTCTATGTTAACTAATCCTAACGAAAGTTAGGTTGAATCATTTGCAAACTAAAAATCAAACGTAACAAATTAAATCACAATATGCCAATGTTCACAAGTAAGAAATGTAGCAATATCGCAGTTACTGTTGTCAGTTTGAAGAAGAAGAATCAAAGTTCCGTTCGTCGTTGTCAAACGGTTAGAGCAAAGGAATCTTTCGTTAAAGTTCCTGGTGGTCCAGTGAGTTGCTGATTGAGAAGGATAGGTCAGATGTGTCGCGAACATATCCGGTGAATCCTTGCGAAAAAGCAAGGTTTGCTTGTGCGTCAGGGTTTTATAATCCTTGTGAAAGGGGGGGTATCCTTTTGGAGGTGAACTCTTTGATTGGTCAGTTACTCCCACCTGGGCGTCCATCCTGAGATTGACGTATGGGTGTGAAGTAGTTGATAACTTTTCAGAGTTCAGCTATTTCAAATGTCCATGTATTTCTAATACTTCAACATATAACAATACAACATTAATAAATGGTTTAGTTTGTAGATTAAAATCATTTTGATATCAAGATTAACTGATTTATCATAACAGGAAAGGAAGTTACATTAAAACATCAAATTATATTAACACAGCATAAAAGGGAAAGCATACATTATAACACATCAACTACCGTCATTGAAATAGTATGGAAGCAAATCGTGACCAAAATTCAAATGAAAATGCATTTCCAGAAATGCATTTTCATTTTAAGAATGTGGCTGCATTATTTGACTCATAAATCAAATTAGTATTCAATCATCCTATTTGCATTTTCATTTTCTTCTTTAAGACTGCTCATTCTTTCCCTTAATTAAAATGAAAACGAAAAAGACATTTGAAATTTAATTTTCAAAATATGCCCCAGCAAATAGATACCAAAATTCAATTTGAAATGTAAAATTTGAAAATGAAAATGCATTTCCAGAAATGCATTTTCATTTTAAGAACGTGGCTGCAAAATCGTGACCACAATTCAAATTCAAATGCATTTCCAGAAATGCATTTTCATTTTCAAGAACGTGGCTGCAAAATCGTGACCACAATTCAAATTCAAATGCATTTTCAGAAATGCATTTTCATTTTAAGAACGTGGCTGCAAAATCGTGACCACAATTCAAATTCAAATGTATTTCCAGAAATGCATTTTCATTTTAAGAATGTGGCTGCATTATTTGACTCATAAATCAAATTAGTACTGATTAGTACTGAGCGGACATTGCATTTTCATTTTCATGTTCTGCCCGCAAAGAACTGCCCATAATTCGAAAACGAAAATGCATTCTGAGCGGCGCAGTTGAGTGACGTCAGTAGCCGCTCTTCTTCAGCTCCCTGCTGACCGAGCTACCCATCTTGTTCGGTAGGGGGCGGTGTGCACATACGCATTGCATTACATGGCAAATGTGCCGGGAAATTGATTGAATTGCCGGGTCTTTAGAGGACGCATCACAGATCATGGCGCTCCCTCAAATTGTGCAGACACTGATAGAATTAGCTGAGCTGGTAGAAACTAATAATATATCTGAGTCTGATGCCCGTGACCGAGTAGAACAAGTCACAGAGAGCTTGGCTGCATACTCTGCCGTCACAGACGTACACATTAATGAGGTTGCCATAGTAAACCATCCACTTCCCGTTCGAGTCCATCGAAAACTATTTATTAAATGGTTTAAAAATAAAGGACATAGCGGAGCTGTTGTCGGCCACCAGACCATCCGTCGGAGGATCCAAAGCAACGGATTTATGGAGCTAGAAAGCTGACAAAAGTATCTGAATTTGAATATGAAAGATCTGAAATATTTGTGTGTCGAATTTCATAAAACTGAAATATATTGCTGTTGAATATATAATATCTGAATTATTTGTATGCCAAATTTAATACAACTGAATTATTTTGATCCAAAAATAAAACATTCTAAAATTCAGATTGCAGGAATTCAGATTCTTGAAATTCAGATTGCGGAAATTCAGATTTTGTCTGAACCAGGCCAAAGGTGAAACAGCTTGCTTTCACAGGAAAAAGTAGACCATTTAATAAATAGTTTTCGATGGACTCGAACGGGATGTGGATGGTTGGTCGTCCCCGTCCCATTTGAGGCTCCACAGCATCCAGCCGTTCCAGGACTGAAGAGAGGTTTACTATGGCAACCTCATTAATGTGTACGTCTGTGACGGCAGAGTATGCAGCCAAGCTCTCTGTGACTTGTTCTACTCGGTCACGGGCATCAGACTCAGATATATTATTAGTTTCTACCAGCTCAGCTAATTCTATCAGTGTCTGCACAATTTGAGGGAGCGCCATGATCTGTGATGCGTCCTCTAAAGACCCGGCAATTCAATCAATTTCCCGGCACATTTGTCATGTAATGCAATGCGTATGTGCACACCGCCCCCTACCGAACAAGATGGGTAGCTCGGTCAGCAGGGAGCTGAAGAAGAGCGGCTACTGACGTCACTCTACTGCGCCGCTCAGAATGCATTTTCGTTTTCGAATTATGGGCAGTTCTTTGCGGGCAGAACATGAAAATGAAAATGCAATGTCCGCTCAGTACTAATCCGTACTAATTTGATTTATGAGTCAAATAATGCAGCCACATTCTTAAAATGAAAATGCATTTCTGGAAATACATTTGAATTTGAATTGTGGTCACGATTTTGCAGCCACGTTCTTAAAATGAAAATGCATTTCTGGAAATGCATTTGAATTTGAATTGTGGTCATGATTTTGCAGCCACGTTCTTGAAAATGAAAATGCAATTCTGGAAATGCATTTGAATTTGAATTGTGGTCACGATTTTGCAGCCACGTTCTTAAAATGAAAATGCATTTCTGGAAATGCATTTTCATTTTCAAATTTTACATTTCAAATTGAATTTTGGTATCTATTTGCTGGGGCATATTTTGAAAATTAAATTTCAAATGTCTTTTTCGTTTTCATTTTAATTAAGGGAAAGAATGAGCAGTCTTAAAGAAGAAAATGAAAATGCAAATAGGATGATTGAATACTAATTTGATTTATGAGTCAAATAATGCAGCCACATTCTTAAAATGAAAATGCATTTCTGGAAATGCATTTTCATTTGAATTTTGGTCACGATTTGCTTCCATAAAATAGTGTCCATAAGTCATGTAGTCCTTGAGCATATGTTTGTAAATCCAGAAAAGTTAGTCTTTCCTTAAACTCTTTTGTCTGCATACTGTAAGGCCATTTTGGTCTACCTTCTGACCCCATGCTGGGCCAGAAGCTTTGAAGGTCCTGCTCTGGAGATAAGGACAAAGGGGGAAACCCCCTTTCTCCTTGTCGGGGGTAGGGGAAAGGTGTGAGGGTACGTGGTTTGTCTGTTGGCTCTGCTACACCATAACGGCCCGCATCAGATTCAAGACCCTTGTACTGACCTTCCGAGCAGTGAATGGGACTGCGCCCGACTACATCAAGTCTCTCCTGCAGCCTTACACCCCCACCCGCCACCTACGGTCTTCTTCAGACAACCGCCTGGTGGTCCCACCTCTCAAGACCGCCCGGTCCCAGCACAAGCTCTTCTCCTGCCTGGCACCCCAGTGGTGGAATCAACTCCCCACCTCCATCAGAGACACGGACTGTCTCTCCACCTTCAAGAGAAGGCTCAAGACGCACTTGTTCCGGGAGTACAATGGTACTTAGGAATGGTTTGCTGAACCCAACGCTAGTTTCCTCAAGGTTCACAATGACTCTTGCTTAGACTGTTGCTCTTGTTGGTTAGTGGTAGCTGATTTAAACTGTTGTATTCTTGTGTATTTTTTTTGGTTAATCCTATTTTTATTGCTTTCCTACAGGTACACCTGCACTTAGAGATTAATGTTGTGTAATTTTAACTTGTTTAACTACATGCTCTTATGGTTTCTTCCCTTTAGCACTATTTTTTTTGGTTGTTCACAATATGTACTTTTTGTTTTTGACTACCCGCAATGCTGTGGGGCTATCTTGTTGTTATTATCAGTGACCTATGCACTTTGTGAAGCTCTCTCTTGGAAGTCGCTTTGGATAAAAGCGTCTGCTAAATGAATAAATGTAAATGTAAATATCTGGGATCATGTCATCACTGTGGATCACAAGAGGTCCCAGAATATATCCTGTAGATGCTTTCCAGAGCAAAGTGGATCCAAACTTAATTTTGATCATACAATATTTAATTTGTTAGAGATTTAGCATGGATAAAATAAACATGAATTCTGCAACAGTTTCATCATAGAAGATGTTCCATGAACGGTACTTCTTTTAAATTACTCAAAAAATAAATCCAGAGGTGCAATTGTATTCAGCTCCCAAGTCTGTCATTGAGATAACTGCTCGTTTTTGAATCCTGGAGTAACATGTTGGCCACATCAAAGAACTTGTGTTCGTAGGCCAGTTTATAGTATGTGTACACATCATCACAGTGCTGCAGCAGTCTCTTCATGTTCTGCCCCGCACTGCTGGGCGGTTTGTTGTGGATCATTCTGAAAGAAGCATCAGAACTCATGTCACTCTCGTTACTAAGAAACAGGACTAACAGACCGAACACGTTAAGCTCTGTGACCCTCTGGCCGGTTGGACACTCACTTCTTAGAGATGTCCTCAAACAGGCTGGGGGGCAGGGGGCGGAGCCTGCTGAACTCTTCTAGGTAAGAGAAGTCTCCGCTGACGACCACCTTCTGGTACAGCAGCTCAGCCATGTCTGGGCTGTAGTCGTAAGCCTCGGCCACCACGAAGCCCTGGAGACGGGGACGGGAACACCAGAGAGGGAAGCATGGTGGAGGGGAGGAGAGCCAGTTACAATGACAGTGAGTGGATGGTTCACTGTTTTTCGCAGATTTTCACTGTTGGATGGGGAAGGGGAATAACTTGCCATCACTGTTACATGTTGGATTGGACTAGCTAGATAACACTGAAGTGCTGAGGTAGAGCATAATGACTGCAGATCAAGACATCACAGGTTAAAATCCACAGGTTAGAATTAAATGTTGTTATTACTGAAGTTTGCCTCCTGCTCCATACCTGGTAGCAGCGCGGCAGGGCGATGATGGTCTTGAGGAGGTCTGAGGGACGCAGGTTGATGACTCGCTGCTCCTGCCCCTGGTTCAGGAAGTGGAGCTGCAGCGTCACCAGCTTGGCCATCCTCACACAGCGGGCCGCCTGGCGCACACACGAGTCCTGAGACACAACACAGGTCACAGCTCAGCCAGGAGGACAGGGTCAGGGGACAGGTCAGCCAGGAGGACAGGGGACAGGTCACAGCTCAGCCAGGAGGACAGGGTCAGGGGACTGGTCAGCTAGGAGGACAGGGGACAGGTCAGCTGGGAGGACAGGGTCAGGGGACAGGTCAGCTAGGAGGACAGGGTCAGGGGTCAGGGGACAGGTCAGCTAGGAGGACAGGGTCAGGAGACAGGTCAGCCAGGAGGACAGGGTCAGGGGACAGGGGACAGCTCAGCTAGGACGACAGGGTCAGGGGACAGGGGACAGCTCATTCAGGAGGACAGGACGTTCAGCTGAGCATCAGTGATGCGCTGAGCATCAGTGATGCGCTGCGCTGGCTGGTACCTTTGAGTAGCTCTCCGCTGCGTCCTTCAGCAGGGTCAGAACCTTCAGCAGGCTGCTCTTCAGTTCTGGGGTCACCGCTGTGTGGGGGAGACAGGAGCTGAATACCAACTCTGGCCGCATGAAGGCAGATGGAAACAAGCAGCACTCCTAAAACCCCTGGAGCTTCCAGTATTTCCTGACTCATACAGGAGTCACCTTCAGCTGGTGAAGTCTATTTTATGCAGTTAACATTAAAAACAACAGGAGGTCTACTGAAATATTGATGAACCCTGCCACCTGTTCATAAAGCCCTGCTGTATTCCACCCTTTCATCTCCCCCGCCCCTCCCCCCAGGGCTGGGCCCTCTCCCCCCAGCTCCTCATCCCAGGGCTGGGCCCCTCCCCCCAGCTCCTCCCCCCAGGGCTGGGCCCCTCCCCCCAGGGCTGGGCCCCTCCCCCCAGGGCTGGCCCCCCTCCCCCCAGCTCCTCCCCCCAGCTCCTCCCCCCAGGGCTGGCCCCCCTCCCCCCAGCTCCTCACCCCAGGGCTGGGCCCCTCTCCCCCCAGCTCCTCACCCCAGGGCTGGGCCCCCCTCCCCCCAGCTCCTCCCCCCAGGGCTGGGCCCTTCCCCCCAGCTCCTCCCCCCAGGGCTGGGCCCCTCCCCCCAGGGCTGGGCCCCTCCCCCCAGCACCTCACCCCAGGGCTAGGCCTTCTCCCCCCAGCTCCTCACCTCAGAGCTGGGCCCTCTCCCCCCAGCTCCTCCCCCCAGCTCCTCCCCCCAGGGCTGGCCCCCCTCCCCCCCAGCTCCTCCCCTCAGGGCTGGGCCCACTCCCCCCAGCTCCTCCCCCCAGGGCTGGGCCCCTCCCCCCAGCTCCTCACCCCAGGGCTGGGCCCTCCCCCCAGCTCCTCACCCCAGGGCTAGGCCCTCTCCCCCCAGCTCCTCACCCCAGGGCTGGGCCCCTCCCCCCAGCACCTCATCCCAGGGCTGGGCCCCCCTCCCCCCAGCTCCTCCCCCCAGGGCTGGGCCCTTCCCCCCAGCTCCTCCCCCCAGGGCTGGGCCCCTCCCCCCAGGGTTGGGCCCCTCCCCCCAGCACCTCACCCCAGGGCTAGGCCTTCTCCCCCAGGGCTGGCCCCTCTCCCCCCAGCTCCTCCCCCCAGGGCTGGGCCCCTCCCCCCAGCACCTCACCCCAGGGCTGGGCCCCCTCCCCCAGGGCTGGGCCCCTCCCCCCAGCTCCTCACCCCAGGGCTGGCCCCTCTCCCCCCAGCACCTCACCCCAGGGCTGGGCCCCTTCCTGGGACTGGATGAGTTTGAGCTGCGTGTGAGCGGCTCCCTCGTGGTTTTCCCCGATCTCCCTCCTCATGCTGAAGCACAGGGCCACCATGTTGTGCTTCTCACTGTCTCCTGGAAGGCAGCGCCTCAGGTAGTCCAGCAGGGCAGTCTTCAGACCCGCATTCTGCTACACACAGGACCCCCCAGAGGCATAACAACATCATCATCATCATCCTCTAGAGATGGGAAGTAACAAAGTACAAATACTTCATTACTGTAAGTAGATTTTTCTGGTATCAGTACTTTACTTCACAATTTATTTTCACAAATATTTATACTTTCTACTTCTTACATTTTCAAACCAGGCTCAATACTTTAGTTTGAATCTGTATTTGGTGGCATGGTCAATATTTTTTGTCATTGTGCGCCTCATTTCATTTCCTGGCAATCACGCACAACAAACATCCGCTAGTTTTTGAAACCTTAGAGAATAGAGACATTTCTGATCATAGTGTCTTTTTGTATTAATGTATTAATATGATGTAAGGTCCAACAGGTAGTAGTAGTGGCTACTTTTTACTTAAATATATGTCACAGCCCAAACTTCTTTACTTTAACTTGAGTGAAAATGTGTAGCCAGTATTACAGAGTCTTTTTAAACAAGAGTGTCTGTACTTCTACTTGGGTGAAGTATGTGTGTACTTTTGCCATCTCTGCATCTAGTAGACACTTTTATCCAAAGTGAAGTAATGGGTGTATATGAGCCAGCAACCTCTT
Source organism: Hypomesus transpacificus (assembly GCF_021917145.1). Classification (NCBI taxonomy): domain Eukaryota; kingdom Metazoa; phylum Chordata; class Actinopteri; order Osmeriformes; family Osmeridae; genus Hypomesus; species Hypomesus transpacificus. The sequence continues at coordinate 9,573,822 of NC_061073.1, forward strand.
GATGTATAGTAATGCTCTACCTCTGTTACACTTGTCATGGTGTGTGTGTGTGTATCGCTGTGTGTGTGTGAGACAGAGAGGGCCAGGGTCTGGTGGGGTCTGGGTGGGGTCTGGTGGGGTCTGATGGGGTCTGGTGGGGTCTGGTAGGGTCTGGTGGGGTCTGGTGGGGTCTGGTGGGGTCTGGGAGGGTCTGGGGGGGTCTGGTGGGGTCTGGTGGGGTCTGGGAGGGTCTGGGAGGATCTGGGAGGGTCTGGTGGGGTCTGGTGGGGTCTGGTGGGGTCTGGTGGGGTCTGGGAGGGTCTGATGGGGTCTGGGAGGGTCTGGTAGGGTCTGGTGGGGTCTGGTGGGGTCTGGTGGGGTCTGGTGGGGTCTGGTGGGGTCTGGTGGGGGTCTGGGTGGGGTCTGGGCTGTCTTACAGACTCCACGTTCTTCCTGAGCAGCATCTCAAAGCGGTGGTTTTGGTTGAGCAGGTCGAAGATGTAGGTCATGTCGTTGTACCTGCCGATACCTGTTAGGAGACGCACCTGCAGGGACACACGGACAAGTAAGAACACCACACACACACACACACACCCAGGTGACCCATACTCACCAGTAGGCTGTAACTGTCACTGTGTGCCAGGTGTGTGTGGCTCAGGTGGCGCGCGGCCTGCAGCACCCTGACGATGCCCTCCATGTTGCACGTCAGGCTGAAGCAGTCGTGGCTCAGAATCAACAACTCCACCACTGTACACACACACACACACACACACACACACATACACACACAGTTACTACACACACATAGTGACTGCACACACTGATCATTATTATTGCACTGTGCCTGGTAAAACACACAGTTCCACTGACATTCTGTTAAAGCTATACAATTCTGATCCTTGATCTTCTGCTGTACTATCTTGCTTCTGCCAAATGACTCAAATGTAAATGTACTACAGCTACCGTACTAATCATAATAACAGAACTTTAAATAACTGCAAGTGTGGATCTGGGGGAATAAACCCTTGCTAACAGATGGAATAATGTGTCCTGGGTCTGAGGGTGGGCAGGGGTCCTGGATCTGAGGGTGGGCAGGGGTCCTGGGTGTGAGGGAGGGCAGGGGTCCTGGGTGTGAGGGGGGGCAGGGGTCCTGGGTCTGAGGGTGGGCAGGGGTCCTGGGTGTGAGGGGGGGCAGGGGTCCTGGGTGTGAGGGGGGGCAGGGGTCCTGGGTCTGAGGGTGGGCAGGGGTCCTGGGTGTGAGGGGGGGCAGGGGTCCTGGGTCTGAGGGTGGGCAGGGGTCCTGGGTCTGAGGGTGGGGAGGGGGAGGGAGACTCACTGCAGGCCAGCTCTCTCAGGGGCACAGAGGGGATGAGCTCCAGTAGGCGGAGCCCCAGCAGGCTTGCGTCTCCACACAGCTTGGCCAGCTGCAGGAAGGCCTCCCTGCCTTCCGCTGGCCTGAACATCTGCTTCTCCGCTGTGGACCAACATCACAGCACGGTTCACAAGGTTCTGTCACACAAGGACTTTCACAGGTCCACCTCATAAGAGAGTGGACCTACACTCATATTAACACTTTACAAGTCAAATGAACTCTCTTGGTGTCAAAGGAACACTTTGAAATGTGCAGTGACTACGTAAAACAAAGACTGTTTGTTTGTGACATAATTCAAACTAACGCATCCTTTCTATGTACTTACTGACTAGGCGTACAGAAAAACAGTCCTACTGAAGCTTTAATGAATAGGAACGCCCTACTGAAGCTTTAATGAATAGGAACGCCCTACTGAAGCTTTAATGAATAGGAACGCCCTACCGAAGCTTTAATGGTTCTGACAACCCTCTCGATGACCCAGTGGATCAGTGAAGGAGAGTCTGGTCTCACCTGCGTCTCCGTCCTGCATGGAGGCCAGCAGGCCCTGCAGCACGGCGGAGGCCAGCATGGCGGCCAGGGTGTCTGGCTGCAGGCCCTGCACGCTGATGAAGGCCTGGGCCTTCTGGTAGCGGTCAGGCTGCCGGGACAGCAGCACCTTCTGCAGCACGGCCAGGGGCTCCTCGCTCGAGATCTCACTGTACAAACACCGAAGCTCCTGGATAACAGGGACACACAGAACCATGCAGAACTACACTGCTGCACTTCTGCAGAGGTTTGCAGAAATGTCTACAGAGTAAAGCCTCTACAAACTGTTTTTCTGAAAGCTTTGGGACCTGACCTTGGAGAGCTCGTACAGGCTGAGGACCTGCTTGCAGTAGCTCTTGCCGTGATGACACTGGTCCACCAGCCTCTGCAGCTGACTCAGCACCTGGTCCTCTGGGGAGGGAACCATCACGAAGGAGGACAGACTGGAGAAGCTGGAGACTGCAGGGCAGAGACAGACATCACATGAGATCACAGGAGATCACAGACATCACAGGAGATCACAGACATCACATGAGATCACAGACATCACATGAGATCACATGAGATCACAGACATCACATGAGATCACATGAGATCACATGAGATCACAGACATCACATGAGATCACAGACATCACAGGAGATCACATGAGATCACAGACATCACATGAGATCACATGAGATCACATGAGATCACAGACATCACATGAGATCACAGACATCACAGGAGATCACAGACATCACAGGAGATCACAGACATCACATGAGATCACAGACATCACATGAGATCACATGAGATCACAGACATCAGTTGTAAATAAGATGTTGTCACACGATGACACAACACTAAACCACTACAGATTTCTAACATCCTTGTGTCCTCACCGCTGGGCAGCCTGTCGGTAGGCGAGCCCTCCTGGGGGAGCATGCCCGTCAGGCCGGCCTGCAGCTCTCCAGACGCCAGGCCGCGGCAGCGCAGCACCAGCCACATGTCCCGGGGGCAGAAGGAGAAGTAGCGACACACACGTCCCGCCTCGTGGACGCAGCCCTCATCCAGCAGCTGCCCCACCAGCCAGGAGAGGGCGCTCTGCTCCTGCTCACTCCCCAGCTGCCCTGAAGCCTCCCCGCCGCCAGCCGGCCCCTCCAGACCCTCCAGACCCAGGTACTGGGGCTGGTTCAGCACCGCCATCTTGGAGAAGGAGAACTCCTTCACCAAGGCCTCGTAGGAGTTCTCCTCTGGGGGAACGGCAGGAGCAGGAAAGGAGAACATACTCTCTGTCTCCATGGCAGTCTGCAGAACCTGCTGCCGGACGCGGCTGATCCAGAGCTGCTTCTCCAGGTCCTCCAGGCGTTCCAGGGGAGCCGGGCTGAGCAGGGACAGCCAGTGGCCAGCCAGGCCCAGGAGGAGGCACCTCTCCTGGACACAGACCAGCTCCACGTCCTCCACAGAGCCATGCCGGGCCTCTGGGCCTCCAGCCTGGGACAGGAAGAACTCCGAGGCAGCCTCGGGACTAGTGCGGTTAGTCCTGAACTGATTGTGGCATTTCCTCCAGAAGACCACTCGTGTTTCCCTCCTCTCCCACTGGCGCTTGGCCTTCTGGGAGATGAGGTCGTGGACTAACTGTGTTTGAGGTGACAGAAAGGTAAGTACAATTAGATTTTTTTTGTGTGTGCAATTTTTATGACAAAGTCATAAAGTTTAAGTGAAGTGTGAAAGGAAAGGAAGGGACAGAGAGAGAGATAACGACATACAGGAAAGGGCCTTGGCAGGATTTGAACCCAGCTGTGGTGAGACCAGCCTACATAGTACCCACACCTGTCCTCTGAGCAGCCAGGTAGGTCTGGTTAGAACGGACGCACGAGTCTGTGTGGCTCCTCGTTAGCTCACCTCATTAATGACCAGGCTGTCGATGGGCAGGCCAGCCAGCTGTGCTACCTGACGCGCCTGGCTGAACAGAGCACTGGCCTGCAGCTGCTCCAGCAGGCCCTGGCTCGCCCCCTGCAGGGCGGGGGTGGAGTAGCTGTCCAGCAGGGCGGGGGGAAGACACACACACGTGTCCTTCAGGACCTGAGACAGCAGACTGAGCTTCTTGAAGTCTGGACCTGCACACACACACCACTATCTTAAGCCCACATAAACACATGATAGTTAACTAGCTACTAACTTTAACGGCAGGGTTTCATTTATGTGTTAAGTAGTAGTGTATGCTAGGTCATTTATGTGTTAAGTAGTAGTGTTTGCTAGGTCATTTATGTGTTAAGTAGTAGTGTTTGCTAGGTCATTTATGTGTTAAATAGTAGTGTTTGCTAGGTCATTTATGTGTTAAATAGTAGTGTTTGCTAGGTCATTTATGTGTTAAGTAGTAGTGTATGCTAGGTCATTTATGTGTTAAGTAGTAATGTATGCTAGGTCAGTAGTAGTGTAAGCTAGCTTGTGTATTCTAGGTCATAGTAGTAGTAGTTGTGTAAACTAGGTCAGTAGTAGTGTATGCTAGCTCGTGTATGCTAGGTCGTAGTAGTAGTAGTGTATGCCAGATCGTGTATGCTAGGTCATATTAGTAGTAGTAGTGTATGCTAGTAGTAGCGTATGCTAGGTCACCCAGTGTTTGCTCGCAACAGTAGCAAAACTGGCTGAATGGCTTTGTTCGACAGAGATGCTATTTTGTTGTCTATGTCATGCTCCTGTTGTCTATGTCACGCTCCTGTTGTCTATGTCATGCTTCTGTTGTCTTTGTCATGCTCTGTTGTCTATGTCATGCTCCTGTTTTTGTCTATGTCATGCTCCTGTTGTTGTCTATGTCATGCTCCTGATGTCTATGTCATGCTACTGCTGTCTATGTCATGCTACTGATTTCTATGTCATGCTCCTGATGTCTATGTCATGCTCCTGTTGTTGTCTATGTCATGCTCCTGTTGTTGTCTATGTTCCCATTACACCCTGTGTTCCCGTTACACCACGTGTTACCGTTAGACTTGAGCAGCCGGTCCATGTCCGCCAGCAGCCGCAGCAGTCTGCGCAGCTCGTACTGCGTGGAGCACTGCTGCATGAGGATGAGCAGGAGGGCCGAGGCCTGGCTCTCCTCCCAGGGCAGAGGCAGCCCTGCCGCCCTGCCGCCCACCGCCCCACCACCCCGCCGCTGGGAACCGCCCGGAGAGGGACGCACAAGGACAAACACAATGGACAGAAATTCAATTATTAATGATGATTACACAAGGGAAGCAAACCCATACAGCAACTACATGGACTCACCATCTCTTCCATGGAGCAAGAGCACATCAATAATATACACTAGAGACTGTTAGAGAGGCTCTGAAAATCTCTTGAATTAATTTACACATAATGAGATCATCCTTTTTAAACAAGACAGTGTACAATTTCTGGGCAAATTGTGAGGCGTGCTTGCGGAGTGCCAGAAGAACAGGAGACTGGACATATTGATGTTCCGTGGCTGAAAGGGAGCTTTGCTCTCTGGGAACAAGGCCTGTGAAGGTCAAACTGTTCAGATGAGAAAGAGGAGTGTGTTCCCTGTATGTGAAGCCAACCAGAGGACTTCCACACACCACAAGGCACCACAGGCCCATTCTAACAAAGGATGAGTGATGGGCTCCACACAACAACACACTCCACACTGTCCTTGCCTGTGTGTGTGTGTGTGTGTGTTCATGACAACTCTCATCAGGAGCAGCAAGGTCACACTCACACCACCATAACTTCTCTCCCTCAGACAGCGTTGAGGCATTTGTTTTCTTCCGGGTAACAAACCTGTCAGATGTTGATGCTTTGACACGCCCTACATCTTTAATGGGAGACAGTCGTACAAAGACAGACTACAACAGAGCACAGTCCATCCCACTACCTTCTTCACAGAAGTCAGACCCCAGGATGATTAATTTCTCCTAGCTTTGAATTTGACTTTCCATTTTTATATTTACAGTTATTTTTTGTATGTTTCTGGTTTCTTAGGACAGTTGGAGGTAAATAGGAAATGTCTGGGGGAGAGAGAAAGGAAGACAGGAACGGACGGGGGCTACTGTGATAGGAAGTACTGAGGGCAGGGTCAGGAGGTACAGAGGGCAGGGTGTACTGAGGGCAGGATCAGAAGGTACTGAGGGCAGGAGGTACTGAGGGCAGGAGGTACTGAGGGCAGGATCAGGGGGTACTGAGGGCAGGAGGTACTGAAGGCAGGAGGTACTGAGGACAGGAGGTACTGAGGGTAGGGTCAGGAGGTACTGAGGGCAGGAGGTACTGAGGGTAGGAGGAACTGAGGGCAGGATCAGGAGGTACTAAGGGCAAGAGGTACTGAGGGCAGGAGGTACTGAAGGCAGGAGGTACTGAGGACAGGAGGTACTGAGGGCAGGGTCAGGAGGTACTGAGGACAGGAGGTACTGAGGGCAGGATCAGGAGGTACTGAGGGCAGGGTCAGGAGGTACTGAGGGCAGGAGGTACTGAGGTCAGGATCAGGAGGTACTGAGGGCAGGATCAGGAGGTACTGAGGGCAGGAGGTACTGAGGGCAGGAGGTACTGAGGACAGGATCAGGAGGTACTGAGGGCAGGATCAGGAGGTACTGAGGGCAGGAGGTACTGAGGGCAGGATGTACTGAGGGCAGGATGTACTGAGGGCAGGATCAGGAGGTACTGAGGGCAGGATCAGGAGGTACTGAGGGCAGGAGGTACTGAGGGCAGGTTCAGGGGTCTACTTACATTGATCAAACACTTCTGGAACTCCAGGAGCTTCTTCTGGGCTTCTGGGTAGTTTTTGTAGTCGCAGCACAGCTCATACATCAGCAGCACGTGGATCAGGGGGGAGTCCTGGAGGGGTTTGAGGGAAGGGTGGGGAGAGGGGGAAGGGAGGAGGCAGGGAGTAGATCACACAGACTCAGTACAGAGCAGGGCATGTCAATCATAATACATGAAGCGGTCTCTCAGACAGCTGTGAAGTTAAATTGTTGATCTTGTGAAGATTATTCACGGCACCTGCTGTTCTACCAGCCTGCCTCCTAACACACCTGCTGTTCTACCAGCCTGTCTCCTCCTAACACACCTGCTGTTCTACCAGCCTGTCTCCTAACACACCTGCTGTTCTACCAGCCTGTCTCCTAACACACCTGCTGTTCTACCAGCCTGTCTCCTCCTAACACACTTGCTGTTCTACCAGCCTGCCTCCTAACACACCTGCTGTTCTACCAGCCTGTCTCCTCCTAACACACCTGCTGTTCTACCAGCCTGCCTCCTAACACACCTGCTGTTCTACCAGCCTGTCTCCTAACACACCTGCTGTTCTACCAGCCTGTCTCCTAACACACCTGCTGTTCTACCAGCCTGCCTCCTAACACACCTGCTGTTCTACCAGCCTGTCTCCTCCTAACACACCTGCTGTTCTACCAGCCTGTCTCCTAACACACCTGCTGTTCTACCAGCCTGCCTCCTAACACACCTGCTGTTCTACCAGCCTGTCTCCTCCTAACACACCTGCTGTTCTACCAGCCTGCCTCCTAACACACCTGCTGTTCTACCAGCCTGCCTCCTAACACACCTGCTGTTCTACCAGCCTGTCTCCTCCTAACACACCTGCTGTTCTATCAGCCTGTCTCCTAACACACCTGCTGTTCTACCAGCCTGTCTCCTAACACACCTGCTGTTCTACCAGCCTGTCTCCTAACACACCTGCTGTTCTACCAGCCTCTCCTAACACACCTGCTGTTCTACCAGCCTGTCTCCTCCTAACACACCTGCTGTTCTACCAGCCTGCCTCCTAACACACCTGCTGTTCTACCAGCCTGTCTCCTAACACACCTGCTGTTCTACCAGCCTCTCGTAACACACCTGCTGTTCTACCAGCCTGTCTCCTCCTAACACACCTGGGGGAGACGAGGATGAAAAGAGATAATGAGAGAGAGAGGGGAAGGGCTGAAATAACGACCATAGGCTCACAGCAACGATGTTTCAGACTAAGGCCGAATCCCAATACTCCCCCTTACCCTTACCCTTAATTTACCCCTTCCCCTTACCCCTTCCCCTTAACTTACCACTAGCCCTTGGCCCTTGAAAGTAAGGGGTAAGGGCTACATAGCCCTAGGAAATGGGACGCCACTTGGTTACAGGTACGTCATCTAGCACGTATTGATATCTCCAAAGCAAGTAGCGCTATGCACTGATATTAAATGAAATTCGCTCCGAATGGAGTTTACTTAGAACTGTAGACATGCTAGTCAAAGAAATGCGGGACTGTTGTGCAATTCAGAACTGTAACATTAGCGTACCAAACTAGCGATTTTTAGAAACGTTTCAATTAGGAAAATGGTTGCAAATATATATGTTCATGACTGTATATAACACAAAACAAGACTGTGATAATGTTTTTATCAATGAATTAAGCCGAAAATATTACATTTATCGGACTCTCTGGATGATTTGGTCGCCATTGTTGCCGGTCGCGCAGTTTTCACATAGCCCTAGGTTTCAAGTAAGCTCCCGATCTTACTTGGTTTTAAGGGGTGTATACCCCTTAGTCTTAGCCCTTCCCCTAGCTCCAAGAGTATTGGGACACCACTAGCTCTCACGGGAACGCGCAAAACTAAGGGGAAGGGGGAAGGGGTAAGGGGGAGTACGGGGATTCGTCCTAATTTTGTCCGTTTAGCCGAGTGACTTACAGCAGACAGAGTACACCACCACCCCACTAGGTGGCAGTATTCCCACAGGCCAGCAGCGGTCTTCACAGCACACATGGACACATGCAGTCTAAAAAGACATGAGTATGAGGGGGCTTACCCGCTGGAAGAGCTGGAAGCCTCGTATCAGAGGTGTGACCAGGCGCTTCCTGAGCAGGGCCCTCCAGATGATGGACAGGTCGTGGAGGTTCCACTCGTGGTGTCGGGGGCTCTCATGCAGCTGGGCGGTGGCCTCCGCGGAGACGACCTCATCCACAGAGGTCAGGACCCACACACACAGGCACTGGAGGAGGTCCGCATCCTGTCAGTCCAGACACACACACACACACACACACAGAAACACACACACACACACACACACACACACAGAAACAGAGCTTGTCAAGAACAACATCTAAATAATCAGTGTGACTCACAGTGTGTGGCTACAAACTGACTCATACTGTGACATTCATACCGAGTCACAGAAGCAGAACACACCAATCATGTAGTAAGCAACAAACTAACTATTCTTACTGTATCCTAGCATTACATTTGACTTCTGTAAAAAGCCGTCACTTATTTGATTTACTGACAGTGCCTAAGTGGTCAGAGTGCAGCGTGGACCTGACCTCAGTGGTCAGAGTGCAGCATGGACCTGACCTCAGTGGTCAGAGTGCAGCGTGGACCTGACCTCAGTGGTCAGAGTGCAGCATGGACCTAACCTCAGTGGTCAGAGTGCAGCGTGGACCTGACCTCAGAGGTCAGAGTGCAGCGTGGACCTGACCTCAGTGGTCAGAGTGCAGCGTGGACCTGACCTCAGTGGTCAGAGTGCAGCGTGGCCCTGACCTCAGTGGTCAGAGTGCAGCGTGGACCTGACCTCAGAGGTCAGAGAGCAGCGTGGCCCTGACCTCAGTGGTCAGAGTGCAGCGTGGCCCTGACCTCAGAGGTCAGAGTGCAGCGTGGCCCTGACCTCAGTGGTCAGAGTGCAGCGTGGCCCTGACCTCAGTGGTCAGAGTGCAGCATGGACCTAACCTCAGTGGTCAGAGAGCAGCGTGGCCCTGACCTCAGTGGTCAGAGTGCAGCGTGGCCCTGACCTCAGTGGTCAGAGAGCAGCGTGGCCCTGACCTCAGAGGTCAGAGTGCAGCGTGGCCCTGACCTCAGAGGTCAGAGTGCAGCGTGGCCCTGACCTCAGTGGTCAGAGTGCAGCGTGGCCCTGACCTCAGAGGTCAGAGAGCAGCATGGACCTGACCTCAGTGGTCAGAGTGCAGCGTGGCCCTGACCTCAGAGGTCAGAGTGCAGCGTGGCCCTGACCTCAGTGGTCAGAGTGCAGCGTGGCCCTGACCTCAGTGGTCAGAGTGCAGCGTGGACCTGACCTCAGAGGTCAGAGAGCAGCGTGGACCTGACCTCAGAGGTCAGAGAGCAGCGTGGCCCTGACCTCTGAGGTCAGAGAGCAGCGTGGACCTGACAGTGCCTCGTGTGTGTTCCCCAGACACAGCAGCTCTCCTCACCTGGTGGCAAGCAGCCAGCACGCCCAGCGTGGGGCAGCGCAGCCCCACAGCCTCCCCCAGCAGGTGCCTCCAAGGGCAGGGCTCCTCCTGGCTCCGCAGCAGCACCAGGAGCAGGTCCCTGGGGGCCTCCGGTGCCTCGTGGCTGGGCAGGCTCTCCCCACCGCCCAGGCCCCCGGCCAGGGCCTGGTCTGCCCTCCACTGCAGGTCCTGGAGGGAGAGGGTCAGGTGGGCCTGCAGGGCGGGGCCAAACTGGCCAGCGAGTGACCTCACCTGTCAATAACAAAGCAAGAACCAATCAAAGACAGGAACCAACCACAGACTTGAATCAATCAACTGCGGATGTTGATGTCTGCCCCCCTGAGGGTTATGACATTAGCACAGTACCTGTTGAGGTGGGTATCTGTGTAGCTGGACAAAGAGCAGGAAATGAAGCCAGTGTCCGCTGGCAGCACAGTCCAGAGGGTAGACGGAGCTGAGAGGGAGGGCGTGCAGCTGGCAGAACTGCACTGGCAGAGCCCACTCCTGCCCCGCCTCGTACGTCCACCTAGGACCACAACCACACAGTGAACCTGCTGGCACGCACCAGGAATCACACACGCTGTCAGCTCCCAGTACCCCACTTATGTGGTACTGTTCACCTGTTACTGTTCTGTATAATCTCCCACTGTATAATTGGATTTAAGAAAAAAGTACAGTTTGCTGGCCGTTTGAAAGCAAAGGCAGTCAAACGGCCAGTACCTGGATAAGAGCGTCTGCTAAATGACTACATGTACCTGGTACTGAAAGAGATGTCAATGCATTTTCAGACCATGTTGTGTGTTTCTGGTTGGGTATTGTGTGAATCTAACCTGTTCATTCCCTTCCTTTCAATTCTGTCCTTCACAGCAGCCTCCAACAGAGCCAGCAGCTGCTCTGCCGTCGCCCTCTCAGCCTCCACAAGCCTGCTGCCTTTGACAGCTGAAAGTAGCACCCACACCGTCACACCATGAACACGGCATTCATGGAGAATAAAAGTATGTGTGTGTCTGTTTAACAGTTCAAGGAGCAGTACGTGTTTCTGGCTAACAGTAGCAGGGTTAGGGTTAGCATGAGGGTGTGTATCCTGTACTAAGGGTTAGCGTTAGCATGAGGGTGTATATCCTGTACTAAGGGTTAGCGTTAGCATGAGGGTGTATATCCTGTACTAAGGGTTAGCGTTAGCATGAGGGTGTATATCCTGTACTAAGGGTTAGCGTTAGCATGAGGGTGTATATCCTGTACTAGAGAGTCTGTAGCTGTACCCAGAGAGTCTCTGTGAGAAGCTGTGGTTGTCTCGTCGCTGTTCTGGCTCCAGTGAGCGAGGACCAGACTGAGGGCCTTCCTGTCCACCCTGGTCCTGAGGCTGCACGCCCCCAGGAGCTCACAGAAACAAACACACGCCGCCACCACGGGCGCACTGCTGAACAGCTGCATGGCCAAGCAGTAGGCCTGCTGAGCTGCACACTGTAGGCTGGGAGAACAGGAGGAACTCAGTTCAACGGGACATTTCTATATCTGAAAAAAATTAAATAGCTTTTGCCTTCTTTCCTTCCATTTTTCTTTTGTCCAAGAACAAATGGAAAATGTCACAGACATAATCTTTGAAGAAGTTTCTTCTGAGAGCAAAGACCTGAGTTCAGAACTCACTGTGACTTCACGTCGGTGAAGGCGGTTAAATTCTGGACAAGAAACGTTCCGTAGGCGGACGAAGGGCGTCCATGACGGAGGTAATACAGGAAGTCCAGCTTCTCAATCAGGGCAAACTGGCTGACAAGGTGGGGGCTGGAGAAATGTGGCAACTCAGACGAAGTTTCTCCTAAGCACAAAAGCATCACACAATGCATCACATAACAAGCAGGGCTGTTTCTTTCAGCATGTTGCCCCATTCATGTCCTCTGGCTTGGTTGGCAGTGCAACATGTCAAAGGTCAGTTCTGGTGAACAAACATTGTACCTTGGGAAAATCAGTTGTCGGTTTCTTTCGAGCGAAACTCAATGTTCTGTTTGTGACCTTGGTGTGTTCTCTTGTGAGTACGTACCAGTAGAACTGAGGGTGTTGGCAGACTGCCAGGAGAACAATCTGGAAGGATCCAAAGGATGCAGCGACTGAAACAGAATAAAAAAGAAAACTAATCAGCAGAAGTATTGAGACGAGAAAAATACAGAATTGATATTCCATTGTAGCCCCGACGCACATTCCAGAACAAGTGGTCTTCACAATATTGAGGCAAACAACATTTCCATTAAAAGGTGTCTAGCTCAGCACATTTGGCAGTTTGGGCTCATTACTGTACTGCAACCGGGGGAGGGAGCCAAAACCAGTACCAGACTCCCAATTAGCAAAGTATTTGGGAGTCTGTTAATTTGACTAACTTTTCGTGATGCAAATTCCAAGAAAAGTAGGATTCTCTCTCTCTCTGTCTCTGTCTCTGTCTCTGTCTCTCTCTCTCTCTCTCTCTCTCTCTCTCTCTCAGACGTGCATACAGCCACACAGGTCCATTTCTCATTAGAGAGATTGCTCCCTGCTACCAGTAGCCTGGGGGCAACTGTCTAAGTACTCGCTGTTTAGCCTCTAAGCGCCAGATGGCTAGCACTTTTCTATTAATGCTAACAACCTGCTCAGGCTTTAGCATGCAGCTAGGGTCTGTAGATGCTTCTGTGGACCATCTGCAAAGTTCTAACAAATAGTTCAAGCTAATCACCCAAACCATGTGGGCTCTTCCAGGGGCTGTGCTGTGCATGCTAAGGGTCCAGTACACACAGCTATGTGCTGTGAATGCTAATCTACAGTATAACAGCTGTGTAATCTGCGTAACCTGTAACCTGAGCGATGCATCGTTCATGCTAATGCTAACCTACAGTATAATCAGCTGTGTATACTAATGCTAACCTACAGTATACTGAGCGATGTATCGTGAATGCTAATGCTAACCTACAGTATACTGTACTGTGTCAGTGCATGGCTACAGTTGGGGTGTAGGAGGCTAAACAATAATTATTTATGAATAACACTTAACAAAAAATACACTGGTGGTCACAGACAAACTTATGGTGTCTGTGAAACCATGCACATCTGATCCTTGATTATGCTTTGGAACGCTTTGGAATACAAATCTAAAAGAAAAAAGAAAAATGCAAAAGTCTGTATTTTTGAGTACCTGCATGAGGTGGTAGATGGAGGTGTCGGAGGAGAGGGTGGAGGGGCCACTGGGGGGGAAGAGAGCAGCTCTGAGTTTGGGGTAGAGGCTCAAGGCCATCTTCAGCAGCTGGGGGTCCACCCTCCACGAGGAGCCCCCTGATCCCAGACTCACCACCTGGAACACACTGCAGGCTTTAGCACAACACACCTGGAACACACCAAAGGTTTTAGCACGCACACAACACACCTGGAACACCGCAGGTTTGAGCACGCACACAACACACCTGGAACACACCAAAGGTTTTAGCACGCACAACACAGGGCCAGCAGGGCAAGCTAGCAAGTTCAAGTCTTTTATTTGTCAGGTACACAGAACAACACAAGGTCAGACTGGTTACTGAAGGCAAGGGCCAAGAAGATTATCCGTTGATGTGCCCACCAGTCTGTTCTAGGGAATACATTTCTTTATTTACATCCGGAAGATCAGGAGATACCTGTCTGAGCACTCCACCCAGCTGCTTGTCCAAGCACTTGTCCTCTCCAAGTTGGACTACTGCAACTCGCTGCTCGCCGGTCTCCCAGCATGCGCAACCCGCCCTCTTCAGAGGATTCAGAACGCAGCGGCCCGTCTGGTCTACAATCTACCCAGACGCTCCCACGTTACCCCGCTCCTCATCTCCCTCCACTGGCTACCAATAACGGCCCGCATCAGATTCAAGACCCTGGTACTGACCTTCCGAGCAGTGAACGGGACTGCACCCGACTACATCAAGTCTTTCCTGCAGCCCTACACCCCCACCCGCCACCTACGGTCTTCTTCAGACAACCTTCTGGTGGTCCCACCGCTCAAGACTGCCCGGTCCCGACACAAGCTCTTCTCCTGTCTGGCCCCCCAGTGGTGGAAATAACTCCCCACCTCCATCAGAGACACAGACTGTCTCTCCACCTTCAAGAGAAGGCTCAAGACGCACTTGTTCAGGGAGTACAACGGTACTTAGGAATGGTTTGCTGAACCCAATGCTAGTTTACTCAAGGATCACAATGACTCTTGCTTAGAGACTTGTTGCTCTTGTTGGTTAGTGGTAGCTGATTTAAACTGTTGTATTCTATTTTAGTTAATCTTATATTTTTATTTTATTTTACTGTTGCTTGTTTTTCTATAGGTACACTTGCACTTACAAATTCATGTTGTTTAAATTGTAACTTGCTTAGCTACATGCTCTTATGGTTTTTCCCTTTGGCACTTATTTTTTGGTTGTTCACAATGTGTGCTTGTTTTGGCTACCCGCAATGCTTTGGGGCTATCTTGTTGTTATTATCAGTGACCTATGCACTTTGTAAAGCTCTTTCTTGGAAGTCGCTTTGGATAAAAGCGTCTGCTAAATGAATAAATGTAAATGTTAATGTATTTGCCATTTGCTTATTGCTATTTACTAGGGATGCACGATATATCGACGGCCATATCGGTATGGGCCATATGGGCAATATTTTGAGTGTTATTGTTATCGGTCGATAAAAATATTTGGTCGATAAATTAAAGCCGATATATCATGGATAATTTTTTCCCGTTGAACCACTTATTTTTGGGTAATATTTAAGAAATCTGATCATTTTGGTAAAAGAAAGATCTAAAGGTTTTATCCAGTTAAGGTTTTAATAAAAGCAGTTGTCCACTGTATTTGTTTGCCTTTTGATTTTGTAACAAGCCTCAGGCTTTGTATTTATCGGCCTCCAAATATAAAGAGTTATCAGTTATCTGTATCCCTACTATTCACCATGAACAAATGGTAGTATGTTAAACAGGAGCATGGACGATAGGTGTCTCTAACTAGAAATATAAGCAAAAAACCTTTTGCTGTCTGTTCTTGCCAACCAACCAACATACAGAAACATCATGCATCCATCCAGGTTTAGTAAAGACAGAACCAGCCCAACAGGAGTGAGAAAATACCTGGTCTATGCCCCCAGGGGCGAACATGATGGTGGCCAGGGCCAGCAGGCTGTGTCCCTCCAGGAGCATGCTGCTGATGGAGGCCTGGCTACCTGGGAGCAGCACCTGGGCGCTGGTCAGGCTGGCATGGAACACACGGCCCGGCTCTGGAGGAACCAGAGAACCATGTGGTTAATATGTATTTAGAAGATGCTTTGGTCCTAAAAGGATGTGCGGGTGTGAAATGTGCTATACCACTGAGCTATAACAGCTTTAATGACTGTGTCGTCATTTTTGATGTTTTATCTAATTTGATCCACGAAGCATCTAAACATTTATTACTCTTTTTTTCTATGTTTTATATTCTGCATGCTTCTTTGCCTTCATGTAATTAGATGAATCGAAGCAAACTTCATTCCAAAAGCCCAGAGGAGCTGATTTAGATATTTATTGACAGTTTCATGGATCTGACAACTTACCCAAGAGGTCTCTTGTAATCTCCTGAATTTTCACCAACATTTCAAACCACGGGTGGCTTTCGTATAAACTCTTATCCGCCAGCGCGGGGCAATTCCTCGGGGTTAGCCTGATAAGGGCAGAGAGATGTGGTTGGAATATGATTACAACAGTAATTGTAATTTTGTAGATATATTTACTGAAGCATTTGACATGTTTTGACCACTTAAACATACAGCCACGACAACGTGACCTAAAAGTGAGTTGTGAAGCTGAATGGTCATCAATTCACAAACCCATCAACCATCAAACCCTCTTTTGTTATAACAGTTGTGAAATATTTGTTTGCAAATCCCCCTTTTGATTCTGTGTGTCCCTCTTCCCAACCTGTAGTGGTCCAGGTAAGTGTAGAGCAGGCAGTGCAGGCAGCTGTCGAGGCAGAGGTGGATGAAGCGCGTGTGGAAGTCCAAGCCCAGCGCTGAGCGGTAGTGGGGGAGGGGGTGGGCGGCCTGCATCACGCCCCCGGCCTGGCCCAGCCTCCACAGCAGCTGCTCAAAGTCAGCCATCTCAGCCTGGACAAACAGCCCCTTCCTGGGGAGGGGCCGTGGAGAGATGGTTGAGAGGTTTAACAGCCACCTACAGCACCTAGCTAGCTAGCTAGCTTGCCCATTATTGATGACAACATTAGTTATTTTAACTGTTAATAATTCATCCCAGAAATGAAAGATCCAGAGCAGCAGATCCTAGAATAGCAGATCCTAGAGCAGCAGATCCTAGAATAGCAGATCCTAGAACAGCAGATCCTAGAGCAGCAGATCCTAGAACAGCAGATCCTCAAACAGCAGATCCTAGAGCAGCAGATCCTAGAGCAGCAGATCCTAGAACAGCAGATCCTAAAACAGCAGATCCTAGAACAGCAGATCCTAGAACAGCAGATCCTAGAACAGCAGATCCTAGAACAGCAGATGAGGTGTGCCCAGGGTGTGCCCCTGAGCCGCCTCACCTGGCCAGCATGTGGAGGATGTGGTCCCTCATGTGGGCGCTGCACAGGGTGTGGTCGTTGACAACGTCTGGGGGTAGCGCCGGCCACTGGGGGGCGCTGGCGGGGTCCCCGTTCTGGGAGCCCAGGTTCTGGATCCAACAGGTCACCCTGGCCTGGTCCTGATGGGATGTCAGGTACCGCCAAAGCACCACCGAGTCACAGGCACTCACTGCTGTTGACAAACACAGCACCACGAGTCACAATTTAACATCCTTTTGAGAAACAAACAAGGGTGTTTTGCCCTGAGGTAGTTATACATACAAATATTTATGTGATTTCTAAACAAAACGTATGGGGGGGGGGCAAAGTCTCTCTAATGCCCCCTACAGACAAACACAACACAGTTTTGTGACGGCCTCCTCAGCCGTTAAGTGGCTACACCTGGGCCCGGTGGTTTGTTCTCCTTTGAAAGGACGTCCAGAGAGAGAGAAGATCCTTCCGTTTGTCTGCAGAACGTTTTTGTTTCGAGTTGTGGCAACCTTTTGACTTTTGTTTTTACACCCTTCAACACCGCTCACTATCAGGAGACATGCACACACATGTACACCCCTGATTTACTGAATTACATACCTCACTTTTGTTATGATAGATTAATATTCTTTAATAAATGACCACTATTAGTCCTCACGCATGTGTTCCCCTTTGTTTGTCTCAACCCCCGAGCTGGGTTTGTGACAGTTGTATGTGTGGCATGTGACAGCAAGCCGTACCTGAGTCCTGTAAGTGAGACAGAGAGATGGTCCTCTGAGTGTCTGGATCCCAGTGTGTCACCCAGTCCAGGCGGAGGGACGTAAACAGCCTGGCCTCCGACTGGGCGCTGGCCTCTAGCACTCGCTGCTCTAGCAGCCTCTTAGAGGCCGGGTCTGTCTGGGCCATCTGGAGAACCCTGGGACAATATGGGTGGTGTGATAAACACTACAAAAGCAACATTTTCTTTGTATGAGAAATAGATGATATAAGGAGAGGATTGCTCATCTAAATTCTTTACTGAAAACAGAGGTGGAATTCCAGAACATTAGTGTAGTCACACTGTGTCTCAGTTCCTGATTAGACCTCCGTTAGCTTTCCATGACTCCTAACACCAAGAAAACTTTGCTGTGTGTGAAAAAAGAACTGAGAGAGGACATCGTGTCCTTCAAGAGAAATGAGGAAAAGACAGCCTGTGGGAGTCTTCTGTATCTGCAATCTATTACCTTTGTCTGTCCACAGGCTGGGAAGCTCGAGTAACAGGCACGCAACCCAAATTCTCAATCTGTTTGATGAACGCAACTCTTTGAACCTCTTCCTCTGTTAAGTACTTCTGCTTCGACAGCTCATCCACCTGGGCAAATGAGAAGTCCAAATCGTAATTAGATTTTGTAATTCCAAAGTGAACGCTGCAAGAATTTTCTAAAAGTAATACAATCAGAAAAGACAAAGAAATGAAGTGAAAATGAGAGGTTTCTCATCACCAGACCCAGGTAGACTCAGTGACCGGTGGTACCTGGAACAGGGCAAACTCCCTCGCAGAGAGCCAGTGTTAGTCTTACCACAAAGTCTCTCAGCTCCTGGTCGTCAGTGTAGAGACAGATGCTGTGGAGTTTATTCTTCACGTTGAAACCCTGAAACCAACCCAGAAAACCTGCGTCAGTGCTGCACCACAGAGAGGATCTTAATCACCAGCCCCTTCACACAGCCAAACACAACCAACAAGGGAACTTGTGTCGGTTCAGGGGTAAATAAAGAGAGCCTGTTAAATCTGGAGCAAACGGCAGCATTCCTCTTTAGTCATGGCGAGAGATACCAACATCCTCACTCTCTCCCTTTAAATTAGTTTGAAGATTTGAGTTCCTCCTTTTGAGTTTTAAGTTTAGCAGCTGTATTTTCTCATCACGGTATTTAACTGTTAGTTTACTTATATAGGTTACCCACTTCAGGATGAAAGGGGGGGGGGGTATTTCACTGGAAACCAACAGCAATATCACAAATGGGAAAATATAATAAGCTATATCTTTAGATGTTGAACAATGTACATAGTGTCTAATGGTTTCCAGACAGCATGTCTTGTCTACAAATAAATCGAAGTATGTTTATGTTCTTCTTCCATCCTAGTTAACAAAATACTTCTCATCTGATACTGCTCACGTAACCATTCTTTCTCGGTGACTATCTGACCAGATGAGCACGCTGGCTAGCTGGCTAGCTGCTGGTCTCACCATGTTCCTGAGCACGGGGCTGGCTAGCTGGCTAGCTGCTGGTCTCACCATGTTCCTGAGCAGGGTGCTGGCTAGCTGCTGGTCTCACCATGTTCCTGAGCACTGGGCTGGCTACCTGCTGGTCTCACCATGTTCCTGAGCAGGGTGTAGGCTAGCTGCTGGTCTCACCATGTCCCTGAGCAGGGTGCTGGCTAGCTGCTGGTCTCACCATGTTCCTGAGCGGGGTGCTGGATAGCTGGCTAGCTGCTGGTCTCACCATGTTCCTGAGCAGGGTGCTGGCTAGCTGCTGATCTCACCATGTTCCTGAGCAGGGTGCTGGCTAGCTGGCTAGCTGCTGGTCTCACCATGTTCCTGAGCACGGGCTGGCTAGCTGCCGGTCTCACCATGTTCCTGAGCAGGGTGCTGGCTAGCTGCAGGTCTCACCATGTTCCTGAGCAGGGTGCTGGCTAGCTGCTGATCTCACCATCTTCCTGAGCAGGGTGCTGGCTAGCTGGCTAGCTGCTGGTCTCACCATGTTCCTGAGCACGGGCTGGCTAGCTGCCGGTCTCACCATGTTCCTGAGCAGGGTGCTGGCTAGCTGCTGGTCTCACCATGTTCCTGAGCAGGGTGCTGGCTAGCTGGCTAGCTGCTGATCTCACCATGTTCCTGAGCAGGGTGCTGGCTAGCTGCTGGTCTCACCATGTTCCTGAGCAGGATGCTGGCTAACTGGCTAGCTGCTGGTCTCACCATGTTCCTGAGCAGGGTGCTGGCTAGCTGGCTAGCTGGCTAGCTGCTGGTCTCACCATGTTCCTGAGCAGGGTGCTGGCTAGCTGCAGGTCTCACCATGTCCCTGAGCAGGGTGCTGGCTAGCTGCTGGTCTCACCATGTTGCTGAGCAGGGTGCTGGCTAGCTGCTGATCTCACCATGTTCCTGAGCAGGGTGCTAGCTAGCTGCTGGTCTCACCATGTTCCTGAGCACGGGCTGGCTAGCTGCCGGTCTCACCATGTTCCTGAGCAGGGTGCTGGCTAGCTGCTGGTCTCACCATGTTCCTGAGCAGGGTGCTGGCTAGCTGGCTAGCTGCTGATCTTACCATGTTCCTGAGCAGGGTGCTGGCTAGCTGCTGGTCTCACCATGTTCCTGAGCAGGATGCTGGCTAACTGACTAGCTGCTGGTCTCACCATGTTCCTGAGCAGGGTGCTGGCTAGCTGGCCAGCTGCTGGTCTCACCATGTTCCTGAGCAGGGTGCTGGCTAGCTGCTGGTCTCACCATGTTGCTGAGCAGGGTGCTAGCTAGCTGCTGGTCTCACCATGTTCCTGAGCAGGGTGCTGGCTAGCTGGCTAGCTGATGGTCTCACCATGTTCCTGAGCAGGGTGCTGGCTAGCTGCAGGTCTCCCCATGTCCCTGAGCAGGGTGCTGGCTAGCTGCTGGTCTCACCATGTTGCTGAGCAGGGTGCTGTCTAGCTGGCTAGCTGCTGATCTCACCATGTTCCTGAGCAGGGTGCTGGCTAGCTGCTGGTCTCACCATGTTCCTGAGCACGGGCTAGCTAGCTGCCGGTCTCACCATGTTCCTGAGCAGGGTGCTGGCTAGCTGCTGGTC
>NC_061073.1:9599210-9684566 GCF_021917145.1 Hypomesus transpacificus
AGCTGTAGGCGGAGCTGGAGAGGCTGTCTTCGTCGCTGGACTCCCCAGGGCGGAGAGCGGAGCGGGGCTGGGGCAGGGAGCCCAGCAGGTGGTCTGGGTGCTTCCTGCCGATGGATGGACAGGTGAGGGGGGTTGGGTGGGAAAGACCAAATACAAAAGATCATCAAAACAAACACGGACCGGTCATAATATATTGACGCCTAGATACTGTTAGAACTATGTACTTGTATAATCCTTGATCTTCTGCTGTACTTATTTAAATAATTAAGCAGCATAATTAAATCTGCTAACTGAATCAAATGTAAATCCACCACAGCTGGTATTTTTTATTGTTTACACACTGGCTACTTCTCTAAGGAAGTCACAAACAGTACAAGGATGCCTTCTACAGCAAGGGGTTGACATGGTGATATGGCGTTCCAGTTATTGTTGTCTAAATACCACCAAACCCCCAGACGCTTGATGACAACACGTCCACGGATTCCTCAGCTTTTCCAGATACGCGTCCAGGTTACCTGAAGTAGTCGTTGAGGTTGATAGCGACGGCGGCGTTGGAGCGGGTGACCGCCACGGCCGTGGTGAGGTCAGGAGAGACCTGCAGCAGGGAGAAGGAGGAGAGGCAGGGGGGCGCGTCACCCTCACACGGCACGGCGGGGACACACCACGCCAGGTCACCCTCACACGGCATGGCGGGGACACACCACGCCAGGTCCACGCTGGCCAGCTGACTACCTTCTACACTGCTGAACACATCTGGAGCAGGAAGTTAAAGATCACCCTGAATCTCCTTCTATAGATAATGGGACACAGTCACAACCTAATAATAGACACAACTTGTGTTTTTGTTCTTATTTGAAATGGAGTCTAAATGATCATTTGTGTAGTCTGAACTGAGTGTGTTAAAACATCTGGTACAGCCACTAGCTCACTTAGCATCTAGACATCATGAAACACAGTCGGTATTAACCCTGAAATTGAAGTTTGCTCACTCGATCTGTCTCAAACTACACAGAGTCAATAGAAGTAGGTCAAAGAAACTGCTTAGATACCACAGCAAATGATCTAGCAGTCGTATGCAGTGAGGATACATATGACTCCACTGCAGGTTAGCATGAAGAGAGTGTCTCTGCAGAGCCGGGAGTCCGCCCAGGAGCAGGGGTCTCCAGGGGGGAGGCGGAGGTGACAGCAGGACAGGGCCTGAGGATCACCAGCGCCCCGCCACTTCCAAAGAAGCTGCACCAGCACGCTGGAGTTCAGCAGGAGGCAGCACCTGGCGTCCACGAAAGACAGCACCTTCACAGACAGCACCTCAGGCACACCTGCAAGCAGTGCTGTGTTAGAGTAGCGATGTTGTCTTAGTGTACGGGACGGTCTGGAAGGGGCGTGGAATGTTGGAGGAACTCAGGATGGATGTTGTGACTCTCAGTGGCATCAAAAAGGAAAGACAAACTAAAACTTGAATTATCCACCATGCATATCATCTGCATATCAGATGTGGTCTGAAGGAAAAGATTTCCCAACTTGAGATGAGGTGGATGAGAAATGGATATGGATCCTTCTAAGGAAGTAGTTACTCACTAAGATCCTTCTCCTGGACCAGCTGCACAATCTGTTCTGCTGTGCTCTTAGAGGTACATGTTAGCAGCTGGTTAGAAGCTGCACACTCCGCTTTGACCTCATACAGCTTCAGGTCACCCTCTGACCCAACGGTGAGGAGTCTGTGGACGCTACCTGACCCACCGTGAGCGGTCACTTCCTCCCAGGCCACACTGGGGACAGGAAAGGAACATGAAGAATATATTGTTTAGAGACACCATTTAAAGATACACGTTTGTAAGACAACTTTGTGTTTATATATTGCGAAGACAGCTGAGATGGACAGAAATGATCTTTCTTTTTTAATGCCAAATTTATGTCACACGATTTTGTGGGGATCGCCGACATCATAGTTTAATCAGAGATCTCTCCCGTGAGCAACAATTGCTGTATGAACTATTTAAGACACGATCACTGACGCGTAACCGATGACGGCTAGTTACCTGGAACTCTAGATATCTCATATATTTTAACCCAGTCTCTGATTCGTCGTTTAAGTTAAAACCCCTACCACTTCCATGACATACAGTTACATTCTCAGATTTTGGTACAGTCACATGATCTGATGTGAACATAAGTCACATGGTACTTGAAACTTGTGTCCAGGCACGAGAGTGATCAACTTACGTAACACACACGACAAACACATTCAACACACAGTCAACACACAGCCATCAAACATTAAAGTGGCTGTAAAGCAGAATTGAAAATACGTTTTTAAGTTCATCATTGTGTAATTAACTCCCCGTATAAATTCGAATGAATAACAAAACACTGACAAGTAAGTTAAATTAGGATTTGAAATTGTGAGAAAATCAGCAGCCTTCTCTGCTTGATACTGGGGGGGCGTGTCGTCTGAAGGAGCTGAAGCTCCGCCCCCTCGAATTTATTGAATTTAACAAACAGCAGCAACCAGCTAAATCAATTGCAGATATCAGACCTATAACAGACCTATACCTGCAGTGTCTGAGTGTTTTACACGTCTTTGCATCATTCCAGCTGAGTAACAGAATGCAGGTTATTTAAGCTGCCTGTGATCTGACTAGTTAAGTGGCTGTGACTTAGATATGTTGGGTTTTGCCCCACCTAAACAAAACCAGAGCTGAAAAGAGGTGAGAAACTGTTCACCGACTTACTCCACATTTCAGTGCCACAAAGTTTTAGCACATGCTTTCAGCAACCCATTTCACACGTGCATGTAGCCTACTGAGAAGCAAATCATGGAATTTGCTTTACAGCACCTTTAAACCTTTCCAACATTACTACTTGTTAACATAACATTAATAAATCACAATCAAAACATGTTGGATACACCCACAATCCCTTACGCCTACAGGACAAACGACCGCTTCCTCGGATCGCGACAATATGGATGCACCACTCCTGGGCGTGAAGAGGATCATTCATGGAGAAGTGAAAGAACAAACATCGCCCAACACAGCATGTTAGCTTTACTCACTCGGAGTAGGTGCCATCAAGAGTTTTTCCTGACGACTGAGAGACAGAGATATCGCCGATGGTTAGCCCGCCGGAGCTGTTAAGGAAACACAACAGAGAGCTGCCCTGGGCCATTTGGGCTTTCCCCAAATCCTCAACATTTCTGCAGAGGTTACTTTCAGGGATGAGAGCAACCTCCAGTGTGCCATTATCCATAGGTTCAGATCTGTTCAACATGTTTTATGTTAACCAACGCGACTTTAAACAGACATGTTGTTCCTCTTCCATGTAAACACCGACATCCTCACAGCCATGTCACATGTCACGTTGGAATCAGCTGGTTCATATTGTCCAATAGAAGATCGGCAAGTGAGATATACGGAAGATGAGCTAATCGAACAATTATATCATTTCAAAAATGCAAACATGTTTAGCTAATATATTAATGTACATCTCCACAAACACAGGATAATAAAATCCTGACCACCCATTAATCGATACGCCACCAGAATTAAATGTATGTGTCTTCAGAAGACTAAACTGTACAGTACAGTACATCGCAACGGAATCGTTCGCCAACCAATTTTGTAAGAAGGCGGAAGTGTTCAACTCAACCAGTCCTTATGTTTACGTCGTTTTTACAGAGCTGCAATGTTTGAATGTCAAGTTAGTTTGGTGAAAACAGGACAGTTTGGTCAGCTCGCATGACCTTCGGTTGGGTTGTTCTGACGGTTAACCACTGTCTACATTAATTATTGCTGTCAAAGTCATTCCAGGTTCAAACAATGGCGTTATTTGAGAGATTGATAGTTTCCAGTCTTCTATCGCTCACTGTCACGAAGGCTTGGTAGTTCTTGGGGGAAATCGGGGTAAGAATGCAAAGCGACATGGAAGAAAAAGTATTAGAAGTATACGGTAAGTTTGCTGATTATATCTTAGTTAGCTCTTTAGCCAACAAGATAGCATGTTTAGCAACATAAAATAGATATTTTCATCGGATCGGCTACCTATGTCAGGGAAATTGTTGCGGCTAGCAGTGGCGTGCTACACCTCTGATCAAGACTCATCTGTTCTCTGTATTAAGATTACCTAAATGATTACTCAAATGTAATTAAATTCTTCTTCTCTGCAGATGTCATTCGCTGTATACGAGACCCTGAGAAACCAAACACATTAGAAGAGCTTGAAGTTGTCAATGAGAAATGTGTTGAAGTTAAAGACCTTGGAGAGGACGAGTACCTCATTATCATCAAGTTCTCTCCGACTGTCCCTCATTGCTCCCTTGCCACATTAATCGGTGCGTGGTTAAACTCATAAGACAACATTAACTAACGGAATACAGTATTTTTCACATTTCTACTGTGTCCATGGTAATATCATCCCCTACGAAAAGGTGATAGCTTTTTCAGAGTGTGACTGACGCAAATTATAAGGTGATATCGACATTTTAAAAGGCCTGTTTTAATGGTGTAAAACAGCCCTAATAATTGTTTGGCACTGAATGTGAACATGCCGTGCATGTCAGTGTAGTAGTAGCAGTATAGTAGTTGTAGCTGGTACTTTATTGATCCCCAAGGGGATGAGTTTGGAGGCAAGGAGAGGAAATAGGAAATCAAAAAAATTGCTTACCAATTCTAACTACACAACATACAAATATGAGAGTACAGAAATATACAAAATACATAGGACTGTGCTTGGGGTAGAACACAGGGTATTATGTCTACTTATATTATAAGGTCTATGTGATAGATAGGCTACAGTTGGATTCATGATAAATGTCTTTTTTTTCAGGCCTCTGTTTACAAGTTAAACTGCAACGATGCTTGCCCTTTAAACACAAGGTAAACCACCCCTCTACAATCCACCCACATGTATCTGTAGCAACTGTTGTTATCAAACCTGCTCTTGTCAGACAAACAGGCAGCTGAAGCATACAGAGCTGCCTGAGGATGGTTAGATCATGAATGAGCATGTGGACACATCTGTGTTTAGCAGCTTTGTTACGGTGCGTGTCCACTACAGTGGAGCGGAGCGTCGGCTTCCAATCCATTTTCAATGAAACCGGGCGTTGACGCTGGTGTAGGGCATTGTGGGAGCGTACGCAAGCGTCAACGCCCGGTTTCATTGAAAATGGATTGGAAACCGACGCTCCGCTCCGCTGTAGTGGACACGCACCGTTATCCTTAATTCACCATCTGAAACTCCCATCCTTCTCCACGTTAATCCAGAGACCAGAATTTACTAGCCTGCTTCTCTTACCGTCACGCACACACTCACACACACACACACACACACACACACACACACACACACACACACACACACACACACACACACACACACACACAGACACTCTCTCTCACACTCTCTCTCACACACTCACTCACTCACTGTTGGTTCTTTATTTTACAGTTGGAAATCTACATAACTGAAGGAACCCACTCCACCGAAGAAGACAGTAAGTGGTTAACCAAAACTCCCTTTTTAGAATGTCTTCGGAGAAATTACTTTTGAAGTGGAATTAAAGTGGAGATGTAATTTTGATGTTGAAGGGAATAGCGCCACCATAATTAATTTATTATCAAAGACAGTTTGACAATGCGAAATAACTTATTCAAAGTTGTTTTTGTTCTTATCTCCTAAGTTAACAAGCAAATCAATGACAAGGAGAGAGTGGCAGCTGCGATGGAAAACCCCAACCTCAGAGAGATCGTGGAACAGTGTGTCTCTGAGCCTGACGACTGAGCCTCAGGGAGCAGCTCGACCTGCCGCTCTGGCTGCCGCTCTGGCTGCAGCTCGGCCTCCCAGAGGAAATCACAGCCATGTTGGAGGGGTTTAGAATCCCTCTGTGTTTCTGAGGAGATGTCTGTGGTTGATCACTGACCTGCTCATGTGACACTTGCGTCCTGGGAGGTTCTGCTTCTGTCTCCTGACGGAGGTGGGATGAGTTTTGGGGTAGACGGTTTACCACCAAACGGCACATACAAGTAAACCCTCCTGGTGGTATGAGGTCATTTAGTCTCTGTTTCATGTTTCTAACTGTCATAACGGGTATGGAAGTGCAGTTTGCCAGTGAGGAATAGACTGTTCAGGAGCTTAAGGAAACGGGTACAATTCACTATCACAGTTTAGTTAGTAGCGAACATGGAATAAAATGTTGCTGCACCAGCCATAATGAAACCATGTAGCTTGTTATCTTGCTGCCTTCAGCTAAAGTAAAACATTGTAATTCCTAACTACACGTCCCTATAGAGGCAAGCTCATGGTTTAAGGGTGGGTCTGCTGTTGTTGCTATAAAATAATATGTTATATTTGTATTTACCCAGGGCTCGATTCAGGGCTTTAAATCTACTCACAAGTAATGACTGTTTTAGAAATGTGATTTTGTATAAGAATGCTGAAAGCACACTACTTCAATGATTGCACTGTAAGGCGTTTATTGAACTGAAACAGCCAGATGATAAACCTGCTTCAAGGCAGTTGTGATGAGAAGTATTTGTGTGTACGGGTTTCCTTAATGAATACTCAATGGAATGGTAAAGCAAGGAAGTCTTGTCTATAACAGTGTTTTCCAATTATGTTAATAAATTAGCACTTAAAATTAAAGCTTTCTAGCAGATTTTTGGGTGCTGGAAATGGAGATGGAAATGGAGACCTGTGGCATATCAGGAACAAACACATGGGACATTTAGACAATTTGGAGAGAAGTTGAGTTGTACGTCTTGCTTCAATAGCGCTGTCGTATTCTGATCAGGGTAGATCTTGGCTTGATGCTGCAGGGCATGTGACAGCTAAAGAAGCTGTCTGTGTTGCAGGGTTTCCCTTAGCAACACACGCCTGCCGCCTTAACTATGTTGTCAAATGTTAATTAGCGATACTCGCAGTTTTTCCGCCAGTTTTCTCCACCAGTTTTCTCCCTCTCACTTCGTTTTTGAAGAAAAAAGGTTTGTTGACTTATGGACATAAACCAAAATTATACTTATTATAATTATACTTAATTAGACTTATGGTCTCATAAAGGATATCTACGGTGTAGAACCCTTTGTGAAGTTTAATTGAAACAAGATTAAGATCCTTGTGTGCACAGCATGGCAGCTGTGATGCTTCTCAGGGACAGGCCATATTGTGAGAGCGAGGTGACACTGAGAAGGAAGTTTAGTTTCACTGTCCTGTCTGAGGATGTAAGTGATGTACTTTTCAGTCAAATGTCCTCTATTTATGCTTAAATGATGATGAAAAAATGCAGGTATGCTTCAGGATGGCAACATTTATTTGCATAGCAGATTTCATTAGCCAATTTTGGGAAAGATGGCAGAGTATTTTCTTTAAGTAAAATGACTGATTTTAATAATAATAATATTTATTAAAATGTAATTTTATAATAGTAATACAAATAAGTATAGATGCAAACGGCGATGCGGGTTCCTCTGCAAAATGGCAACATATTATAAAAATGTACATTGTAGAAGATCAGAGTTGGAAAACAGAGAGCAAAATTACTTCGTTTAGCCAACAACAACAGGCTGAGCAGAGCAGAATGGTTCGTGAGCAGAATGGTTTTGAAGGTTGTCCCAAATTTGGACAATACAAGAAAATTCATGTCTGACTCTATGGGTCCTTGAGGCTTTTTTGTTCCCCATAAGGAATAAGGCATAACCAACTTCCAGAAAAATTGGCGCAATGGGGTGGAAATGGTATCACTTTGAAAACTGGACTTTTGGGCGTTGCCTAATGTGCGTTGCCTAATGTGGCCCATTATTGGTGTGGTGGTACCCACTGGCCTGTAGTATCAATGTGCCAAATTAAAACATTTGTGACCAATAACATGTTGAGTTATTGTGGCGCAAGGAGAAGAAGACTAAGGATAATAAGAATAAGAATAAAACGAACAAAACCAATAGGTTTCCTACTACTGGAGGAACCCTAAAAAGTAAGACCAGTAAAAATACTTTTTGGATTAAATGAAATCACATTTGACCAGCAGTCCTTTTTTGTTTCGAGCACCGTTGTGGATGCCATGAACATAAAAGAATCAATCAATCATTTTTCTTTTTCTGCCATTTGCTGAACCCATCTTACTGCAGAATGTTTAATGGCTGCACACAATCAGGCTTACCCTTCTAAAACTCACAGATTGTTTTTGTCATTTTGTGTCACTAGTTTGACCAATGCCAATTACTCTTGATTAACTATGAATATTATGGGTTTTCCAACAGAGCTGTCCTCTCAAATTCTGAAAAACATCAAAGAAGTGTTTTTTTTTTGTAACTCTGGCTGCAGTAACCATGGCAACTCTTAAGGGGGCACTGTTGAATAACATTGGCCCCAAGGCACTTGGATGCTCTGTTATTTGGGAAACCAGACCCCATTTTAACTCAACACATGCAGCTAAACAAATAAAAGATGAATGTGGTAGCTTTCCTTGACTTGTTTTAAGGT
Organism: Hypomesus transpacificus; assembly: GCF_021917145.1. Taxonomy (NCBI): domain Eukaryota; kingdom Metazoa; phylum Chordata; class Actinopteri; order Osmeriformes; family Osmeridae; genus Hypomesus; species Hypomesus transpacificus. The sequence continues at coordinate 9,607,683 of NC_061073.1, forward strand.
GTGTTCATCCCCTGTGTTCATCTTCTGCCAAACTGGATATTTATAGATTTTCCACATTAAAACACGCTTAAACAACGAATTTAACTTGAAGTACTCTCAGACGTGGATAGAGACATACATTGCATATATTACTAAGACTACATCTCTTTCTATGTAATCATCACAATTACAGCCAGGAGAAAGCTGTAATCACAGCACCTACACAGGATGTGTCTAGGACTGAACCAAGCATGCTCACCTGAACCACTGGATGTCCAGCACACATCTACCTGGGCACATCAAACAGTGACGCCTCCTCTTGAGCATTGGGTATGTTGTGTTTAAATGTCACGGGTGTTGGAACAGATCAAATCAGAAATGTCATTTCTTCTCACTGTGTAGGTGTGATATCCTGCCTTGAGCAGTTCAGAGATCCAATGCTCTTTCGTACAAAAGCGATTAGAGAGCTGAAGAAGTCACAGTTGCTCAGTGAATATGAACAAATTATTATAATTAATGTTCTGGATGTGGATCTTAGATCTTTTTTAGTCTACGTGGCATAAATCATCATGTATCAATGCACTATCAAATTTAGGGTAAAACCGTTGTACAATATTGTACAAGGGCGTTAAAATGTGTCTGTAGGACTGAAAGTGTCTGGAGTAGTTCTGTCGCACAGAGACAAACCCACTCTTTATCACACACAACCAAGAAAGTGGCTTTCAGTCTATTAAAGGCCTGTAGGAGAGTAGGTCATCCATGTTCTGTGAACCTTAGCGCTCTTGACAGGTACATGCCAGGTTTTTATGGATGGAATATGTGTTCCACAGATGGCTGGACACGGATGTTCTTGCATGGGCAGGCCAGCAGGACTTGTTACAACCAGCCCGTGGTGTTGAAGAAAAATTTGATTTTTCTGTGTGATGCAGCACAAGAACATAGCTGATATTGACAAGCACACCACAGATACACGGGTACAGTACATGTTCAGAGGTTCCCTGGGGTGGACTGGGGTGGAATAACCAATTAAATGGTTAGTCATGCAAATATCAATAAGTGGCAAAGCAACAGTTTGGAACATAATCAGAATATATATGAACACGTCATTAACTCACCTTGTCTAGTTGGGTGTGTTTGAGGCTGTTTATCAAAACAATGTTGTCAAAAAGGTGTTTGTTATTAAATTATTAGCTAAACATAATATAATTCCCATCATTTGCCTCCCAAAATGAGTTGGCTTTTTTCCATAAGCACACTAATGGGTTAACCCTTTAAAAGTACTGCACATGGTTTGATAAGAGACTCCAATGGTTAAATATACATTTAAAAATGTTATTCATCAAGCTTACTAAGGGTGTTGTATTGACTGAAAACAAGCAAATTCAGTCAAATTTGCATAGCCGTGTCTGAGAGCAAGCAGGTGGTATTGGACCCAGGTGAAGCACTCCACAGAAAGGTCAACACCCAAATTTGACAACTTTTCAAGCACAACCTTAATTTGCTCAGGCATTTCTAAATTCACAGACTGAAATAAGTGGCGGAAATTCAAAATACTCATACCATAAGTCTTTAAGACGTCATTATCTTCTCTCATGTTTGTATCGACCATTCAAAAACGGCTCTGCTCAGTCCTGCAGCAGCCTCTCCACAGAACACAGGTCCTTCACATGCTTTCATGTTGCTTTTGCTTTCTTGATGTTTGTTTATAGCTGAGACATGACAGGCAGGCAGTCAGGAACAATCCACACATGTTCCAGAAACAAGTTAATCATTCACCTTTTTTGGTCATGAGTAGGTCTGATGAGGTAATGGAAATGTCCTGTCTGGTTTCCTGAAGAGCAGCTAAGGAGAGGTCTGTAGACAGAACAGTCTCTTCACAACAGCCCCCATCCCTATTAGAACACTACAACATCATAACACTTTTTCCATCTCTCAAAGATGACACAAAGATAGCTTCTATTAAGGTTTAACACTTTTGACACAAGCATGAATCAAGGGAAGAAGCACAGGGAGATACAAACAGAACAAGAGTTCCAGGAGCCCTTTGAATTCTAGGATGGATATTTATCCTTTTAATTAAACCAATGCACCAAATCAAAAGTTACATATAGTCATTCAACAGACGCTCTTATCGAGAGCGACTTACAGTAAGTTCAGGGACATTCTCCCTGAGGCAAGTAGGGTGAAGTGCCTTGCCCAAAGGCACAACAAGTTTTGACACGGCTGGGAATCAAACCAGCAACCTTCTGATTAATAGCCCGACTCTGACCCCCCAAAAGTTACACTCAGTAATTACAAACACATTCGGAGATATAGATGTTGTGGCAATTGTGAGGAAGCATGAAGGAGATCTCGCAAACGGTCGGCTGTGTTTCTGAATGTTTCGGTTAATGACAAAATCCACTCAATCATGAAAAGGTCATTTGTCAATAAACGGATGGAGGTCAAAATTCCATTCTCATCAATTCACTGTGGCACACCCGAGTAGTGATAGACTACGTTCAGTGAGAAGGGAAAGAGGAGAGAGGCAGCGCTCTGTGGTGCTTGTAAGTGCTTTCAGGATCAGGACATCGCTGTAGGAGCCCAGGCATCTCCAGGGCCTGGAGAGAAATGAGATGAAGGCTTTGGGCTGGGATGGGACTGGGAATACACACCCAGCCTCTTCAGACAGGCCTCTTCACTTCTATTAATAACTAACACATATTTCCTATTGGCTATTTGTAAGGATAAAATGAGGCAACTGAGGGAATTGTAAATCATAGTCATTAACGGTTAAAAGCCAGAGGGAGAACTGCAAAGTGAAGTTCACACTATCACGTGAAACTCTGTTCTGTATGGGAACTCACAAGAAGGATTGTTGGTGTGATGCTGTGTCACTGAGGGAATGTTCTAGAACACTAGAAGAACCCTGCTGCGGGGGTTGGTTTAGGTGCAGTTCTACTGGTGTGTCTGAAACCCCCTGTGATATTGCTTGTAAAAAGGGATGTACAAATACAGTTTGACTGATAAAAGTATCAATCACTAAAGTGACACAAACCTAGGATTGTTGGTGTTGCCCAATGTTCAAGTTCAATTGTCAGATGCCCAGAACAACACAAGTGTAACACAATGTAACAAGGAGATGACATTTGGGGTGTGTAATTGAATAATCTGACTGAACTTTACTCATGTGCGGAGCACATTCTATACATCCTTTGGTGGAAGTTTACACAGTCAAATATAGTATAATATAGTATACCTCTGATCCCTATGATCAAACAAGCCTTCTTTAGTACTTTTCTACGTGATTTTGAATGGATGTTTTAAAAATACATTTGAGAACATGGATGGTTTTGAGTCCACTTCCTGTCAGACAGAGCAGTGCCTAAAGTGGTGAAACATGTGACTCATCACATCTTAGCATGATGGATCAAAACACTGCATCAAAAGGCCCCCTCCAGCAGAACTCTGTCACACTACGATCAAAGCTCATCTCTCAGAAGGTTTCCAAAAGCATTTTCAACTACAGCTGCATCTCTATTGGAGCATGTCTTGCAAGGATACAGAAGGCCTTTGCAAGCACCCCTTGGCGTCCCTGACTCTGTCTGGCAAAGAGAAAGGCGTAAGAAACCTTACAAAGCATGTGCTTATATAACTGGGTGGTTCATCTGGAGTGAGTGAAAACTGTACTTTTGATGTCTGGCAGTGTAAGGAGAGGGCTGCAGTGAGAGGAGAGGGCTGCAGTGAGAGAAGAGGGCTGCAGTGGGCTGCAGTGAGAGGAGAGGGCTGCAGTGGTGAGAGGAGAGGGCTGCAGTGAGAGGAGAGGAATGCAGTGAGAGGAGAGGGCTGCAGTGAGAGGAGAGGGCTGCAGTGAGAGGAGAGGGATGCAGTGAGACGAGGGCACACTCATGCACACTCTTATCTCCACGCACACACACGCACACATGCCTTTCAGCCATACCTTGCAGTCTCTCTATTTCTCTCTCTGGCTCTCTCTGTTTCTCTCTTTCTCTCTCTGACACGCAACCTGTTTGTGCTCCGCCAGTTCAGACAACAGGTTTCAAGCCACTAATGTCAGTTGTTTTCTCCCTCTTTCTTGCAGTTGCATCAGTTAACATTTGGTCTCAAAACAGTTTTAAAAACCTCTTATTCTCTCTCCCCTCTGCTTTCTTACTTTGTCATCACCATCTCTGCTATGTGGTGTAAACATTTAGTTTTTATCCTTGTAACGCTTAAAGTATGAAAGAGAACATCCTCCTCTTTAGCTGTTAACAAGTCATTTTGTGAAACAAATATACTTTAATAACCTTAAACTGTACATAGGCTAACCTTCTGAGTTGGACAGATGTGTTGGCATTAAAACAGTCAAATATGTTACAGTGAGATTCATATTTACTCTCATAAACAATGTTCTTGGCGATTTATATCGTGGATCTCTATTCCCTTGTTCTAATTCTTCCCTGATGGTTCATTGTGATTATAGCAAGGCCACACTGTAGAGATCAATGTTATGCAAATATGGTGAATATAATATATAATAATACATGTTTACACAATGTCAAACGTACCACAGACTTAGAACACACAAGGGAAACATTCAAATTGTGTTTGAGCATCACTGGAGTTTTTCAAGTATGAGATCCAGTTTGGCTCCCCCTCCCCTGATGGCAAATCCTCGGGCTTGTCAGAGAAACATGTCAAAGATTGCAAATGGTTTAAATCCTCTCCTAAAGCTATTTATTGTTATTTCTGTGGGTGTGTGATTATGGCGTGGAATCAAGGATTAATATGAGCGGATGTATGTCTTTCTAGATTTCCCAAGCTTCTCTATTTGGCCACCTGGATTAGCTGGTCGTCATGGCACCAGAGAGTCTCCTCGACGACCAAGGTGTAATTTTGGCCATGCCCAGGACACTGAAACAAACACACCTCGGAAGATAGATAGGGTGCATACATGTGTTTCTGTTGGTGCCTCTGATCAGTCATGAGAAAAGCTGACAGGATAACACAGAAGACCATTGTTTAGGGTCTGGTAATGACCGTGTTTAGAAAAAAAAGAATATGCTGTGCAGCAGAGAGAAAGTGGAGGAAAACAAAGATCACTATCCACTACAATATCTACAAAGATACACTAACCACCTATAACAAAACCATCCGTCTAGCAAGGAGAGAATATTATTTCCAACATTATTACAGAAAATGCCAGAAATTCCAGAGTTCTCTTCCCACCATTGACCAGCTGCTAAACACTGTCCCTGCCCCACCTCCATCCTCAGCAGTTAAATGTGAAGAGCTTGCTTTGTTCTTCAAGAACAAAATAACTTTGATTAGAGCTAGTATTATTACTAGAGGAGGTGAAACTGACATCAGTAGATCCTGCAACATAATCATGAGTACAATTACATGTATCACACTAAGTGAACTTTCCAAAATCGTCAGCGAATGTAACTCTACATTCTCAGATATTGATCCTATACCCACAACATTCTTTAAGCGAGTGTTTGATAGTGTCTCAGGTCCGGTGCTAAAGATTATAAAAATATCCCTTAGAACTGGCGTTTTCCCAGATGCCTTCAAAACAGCTGTTGTAAAGCCCCTATTAAAGAAACCCAAATTGGATAACAGTGTACTTGCAAATTAGTACTGGAAAAGATAGTATTAGTCCAATAAAATTATTTTCTTGAAAAAAATAACATCCTGGAAGTCTCGCAGTCAGGTTTCAGGAAACATCACAGTACTGAAACTGCTCTCACCAAAATAATTAGCAACCTCAGACTAAACTCTGATGCAAATAAAGTCTCTATCCTTATCCTGTTAGATCTCAGTGCAGCATTTGATACCATTGATCACAACATCCTAATCAATAAACTGGAAAAGCTTATTGGGTTAACGGATAGTGTATTGAACTGGATAAAATCATATAACAGAGGAAGGAAGTTTTATGTTAGTTTAGGAGACCATAGGTCCAAGAAACATGAGAACTGCTACGGGGTTGCTCAAGGAAGCTGCTTAAGTCCATTACTTTTTCTCTCTATATGTTACCACTCGGTGACACAATTAGAGAACATGACATAGATTTCCATAGCTATGCAGATGACACACAACTATATATATCCACTGAACCCAACGATGCAATGGCCATCAATTCCATTACCAACTGCCTGTTGGCAATAAACAAATTGATGAATAATTGCTTTCTTAAATTAAATTAAAAGACAAAACTGAAGTCCTACTATGTGGCCCCAAATCCAAAAGAGAGATGCTTACTAAGAATCTAGGAAGCTTAACCCCCTGGCTTAAACCAGAGGTGACAAGTCTCGGTGTAATCCTGGACTCAGATTTGTATTTCAACTCTCACATTAATAAAGTGACCAAAACTGTTTTCTTTCACCTGAGGAATATAGAGAAGGTACGACCATTCATAAACCATAAAGGGATTCAGATGGCTGAGCGGTGAGGGAGTCGGGCTACTAATCAGAAGGTTGCCGGATCGATTCCCCGCCCTGCAAAATGACGTTGTGTCCTTGGGCACTTCACCCTACTTGCTTCGGGGGGGAATGTCCCTGTACTTACTGTAAGTCGCTCTGGATAAGAGCGTCTGCTAAATGACTAAAATGTAAATGTAAACCAAAATGATGCAGAGAAGTTAATTCATGCCTTTATAGCCAGCCGGCTGGATTACTGTAACGCACTTTTTGCTGGTCTTCCCAAGAAAACCACTGAAAGACTACAGTTCATCAAAGTCTGCAGCTGGATAGGAACCAAAATTAAAAGGAGAGAACACATTAGTCCTGTCCTAGCTACTTTACACTGGCTCCCTGTTGCCTTCAGAATTGACTTTAAGGTCCCTTTCCTCACATACAAAGCTATTTATGGACAAGGACCTTGCTACATTTCTAACTCTCTTATAAACTACACACCAGCTAGAACACTGCAATCATCAAATGCAGGCGTATTAGAGGTCACCAGAAGCAGTCATAAGAAGATTGGTGATGCGGCCTTATTACGCCCAAAAACTAGGGAACAAATTACCCATAAATATTAGGGAAGCAAATACGCTAGACATTTTCAAAAGACATATCTATCTTTTTACCAAAGCTTTTAACTAATTTGTTCTCAGAAGGGTTTTACTACTTTCATTTTATTTATTTATTTATTTTTGTTTGATTACTGTTGTATTCTTGTATTCGAGACACCGCAGATAGATTGCGGCTAGTCTGGGTTTTTATACGTTTTGGAAACTGCACAGACAGCTCAAGTCTAAGACGGATTTGAAAGACCGCAGATAGATTCCGGCAAGTTCTGGAAACTTCAAAGGAAGCTCGAGTCTAAGACGGATTCGAGAGGCCGCAGATAGATAGCGGCGAGTGTAGTTTGTTAACCTTTTATTTTGACGTTCAGTTGGGAGCCTGGTCTTAGCAGACCAGAGTCTGCTTGTTGCTTTCTCAACTGGAGGAAGATAATATTAGAGTTTTGGTTTAGTAAATTTGGGTCATTAATGACTTGCTATTTTTACTTTGTCTAGGTCAGAGTTGGCAAACTCTGATAGCGTACAAGAACCCTGGTCGCGTGAAGTATTGAAAAAAGTATGTAACAATCTGTGTTTTTGACCTGAGGCAAAGGATCTGTTAAGAGAGAATACTGCCCATACTCTTGATCTGGGGAAAAGGATCTGTTAACAGAGAGTATGGTTTTATAGATACAGACCAGGGGTGAACCAAACATGCATGTTTACAGCTGAATACTTTAGTTGAACAGAGATCTTATGCGGGTTAGAATTGTGACTGTATTAAGTTTTGTTTAGAGTTTTTCTCTTTTGAACAGAGATCTTATTGGGACTTTTATTTAGGTTTAAATTATACTGTAAAAAACTGTAAGTTTTGTTTTGGGCTTTTCTTAAGACCAAGCACAGTTTATTTTTTATTTTTTATTATTATTGTCTATTGTCCTTATTGATTTTATGTAAAGCACATATAGCTGCAATTCTTGTATGACATGTGCTATACAAGTCTTATTATTATTATTATATTATTAGGGTCTGGTGACCCTGATTTTTGGACCGCTGATAAAGTCACTTGTTAATTTAAGCTCTTATAAAGAGCTTACTTTTGTAATTAAATGATTACAGTAATACCCGGTGTGCAGATCTTAATTTGGACACAAGAGCAATATTTTATTATTAACAAAAGCTGCATGCTCAGGATGTCTGTTCTCCTGTCTTATGTTCATGTCCTATACACTCACTATACAGCATGTCCTATACACTCACTATACAGCATGTCTTATACACTCACTATACAGCATGTCTTATACACTCACTATACAGCATGTCTTATACACTCACTATACAGCATGTCTTATACACTCACTATACAGCATGTCTTATACACTCACTATACAGCATGTCTTATACACTCACTATACAGCATGTCTTATACACTCACTATACAGCATGTCCTATACACTCACTATACAGCATGTCCTATACACTCACTATACAGCATGTCCTATACACTCACTATACAGCATGTCCTATACACTCACTATACAGCATGTCTTATACACTCACTATACAGCATGTCTTATACACTCACTATACAGCATGTCTTATACACTCACTATACAGCATGTCCTATACACTCACTATACAGCATGTCCTATACACTCACTATACAGCATGTCTTATACACTCACTATACAGCATGTCTTATACACTCACTATACAGCATGTCTTATACACTCACTATACAGCATGTCCTATACACTCACTATACAGCATGTCCTATACACTCACTATACAGCATGTCTTATACACTCACTATACAGCATGTCTTATACACTCACTATACAGCATGTCTTATACACTCACTATACAGCATGTCTTATACACTCACTATACAGCATGTCTTATACACTCACTATACAGCATGTCTTATACACTCACTATACAGCATGTCTTATACACTCACTATACAGCATGTCTTATACACTCACTATACAGCATGTCCTATACACTCACTATACAGCATGTCTTATACACTCACTATACAGCATGTCTTATACACTCACTATACAGCATGTCTTATACACTCACTATACAGCATGTCTTATACACTCACTATACAGCATGTCTTATACACTCACTATACAGCATGTCTTATACACTCACTATACAGTATGTCCTATACACTCACTATACAGCATGTCTTATACACTCACTATACAGCATGTCCTATACACTCACTATACAGCATGTCTTATACACTCACTATACAGCATGTCTTATACACTCACTATACAGCATGTCCTATACACTCACTATACAGCATGTCCTATACACTCACTATACAGCATGTCCTATACACTCACTATACAGCATGTCCTATACACTCACTATACAGCATGTTCTAAACACTCACTATACAGCATGTCCTATACACTCACTATACAGCATGTCCTATACACTCACTATACAGCATGTCCTATACACTCACTATACAGCATGTCCTATACACTCACTTTACAACATGTCCTAAACACTCACTATACAGCATGTCCTATTTGTACATAGCCTTGGATAAACAAGTCTACTAAATTAATTAATTTCTCTGTAATGTCAGTACGTGTGACACTTCAGAAACATCCAAATGAGAGCATTTTGCTCTTGACACACTTCTATCACACCAACCCAGTAAAGCATGAAGATGTGAAATATCATTTCAATGCACAAGAATCCATTTGATATGCACTCACTGCATGTCTTTTACTGTCCCGTCTTTCTGTGTTCCTGAAGCAGAGCCGTGAACACAGCGTAGTCGAGCACAGGTGAGTCTCAAAACACAGTCAAGAGGAAACCACGTTCTAGTTCAAGTCTTTTATTGTCAGATGCACAGACAACACAGGGTGTGACTGGGCACTGAAATTCTTAGGACAAGACAACACAAAGCAACCTGGCATAACATGACATATAAGTGCTCAGAACACAACTATGACAAGTTAAAATATAATATAATAAAACCTCTAAAATATACAAAATTATAAAAAAAATTATAAACAAGAGTATCCCAAACCTATAATAGACATAATATCCTATACTAACCTTATAACCTACACTAACCGAGAGACAAGTAGGGTACAATTGCTGTGCAATATTGCTGACTGTGCAACCAGTAGCTAAAGTGAGCTGAGCGTGAAGGAAAGACTTCTAAAGCGATCAAGATGATAATAAATCTGATAGCAAATTGTGAAAGAGAGAACCTGCCAGTTGAATGAAGCCACTGGTCCATGGAAGCGGCATCAAAGAGGTTCTCTTAATACAGACAACCTGACATCTGCATTGATGAAAATTAATTAGTTATTTCCAGAAAAAAGACATTTTGATCTCAACTCCAAGCTCCCTCTTTCTCTCTGTTGTTCAAAGACAGGCTTGAGAACATGCAGGTGAGAGGCGTGTGATCTGTGAGGAGGAGGAGAGAAGCAGGCCTCTCATTAATTACTACTGGAGCATGCAAGGGTCTTACAGCGTGCTCACCCCTCACTGAGCGTCTGACACCACAAACCCTCTACAACCTCCGCAGCCTCACAAATAAAGGTTTCCATGAACAGTCAACAACAAAACCATGTGTTTTGTTCAACTTCACATTTCATCACTTCACCGGTTTCCAACTGTGCAGCCGAAGGACTGACAGGATTCCTGTGGTGATCTGATCTGCTCCGCCTCCTCACCTTCTGAAGGCAGGAAGGGAAACAGCTGCAGTTATACAGCCTATTCCGACTCAAGTGTTAAAGGAGCTGGGCTCTCAAAATGTACCTTCCTATTGACCACAAAAGAGCAAGCGTTGAAAACAACCCTGCTTTCTCTGGTGAGACAGGTAACATGCACATCCACGAGGGTCTGTGAGAAAGGGTCACATGCACATCCATGAGGGCCTGTGAGAGAGGCACTGTAGGTCGTTCCGACGATGTCGTGTTCATCCATGCGTTTCAATGAGGAGGAGATGGGACCACATTATTTCTTTGTGTTCTTGAATGCTGTGGAGAATTCAAGCATTTCGTGACATCTCGTAGGATTTGAGTGTGGAGAAAGTACCTGATGGCTCACTGCACTTGCATATTTCAACTCCACATGGGATTGAGGAGAATTCATTTTTTGTGTCATCTCATTAAACCCGGAGCTCCGCAGATTCTCTCCTGATTCTCTCCCGCTCACACGGGTCTGTGCAGACTGGTGCCCCGCAGACTGGTGCCCCGCAGACTGGTGCCCCGCAGACTGGTGCCATGCAGACTGGTGCCCCGCAGACTGGTGCCCCGCAGACTGGTGCCCAGAACATAGATTACTATAATAAGCTGAAATATAGTTAACCTCCTAATATACAAATAATAAGCAATATTCAATACAGTATAACATAATATATAGTACAACAAATCATAACCTATACTAACCTTATAACCCTATACCGACCAGAGACAAGTGAAGTACAATAGTGCAATATTGCTGATAGTGCAACCAGTAGCTGAAAGTAGCAGTGTGTAAAGTGACTAGTAAGAAGTGTATCAGTGTCCATATCAATGTTCATTCAGAAGCCCTTGGAAAGGAACTGTTATCCAGTCTGCATGTGCGAGACCGAATGCTTCGGTATCGCCTGCCAGAAGTCAATGGGGTAAAGAGACTGAAGGATGGGTAGTAACGGTCTCTTAGAATCCTGCCAGCTTTCTTGAGGCATCGTGTGTGGTAGGTGTCCTGTAGGGCAGGGAGCTTCCTGCCGATGTTGAACTCAGCAGACCGGACCACACTATGTAGGGCCTCCTTCCAGCTAACCCTAACCCCAACCCTGTTGCTGGGAGACATCGGCTAACTGTTCTGATGGCCTGTTGCTGGGAGACGTCTCACTCAACCAGCACCATGAGCCTGAGCTGGTGAAACTGCTGATTCTGTTCACCGTCCAAAAGATTGATTGTTAGCATAGTAATAATGTCAATGATACATATTTAGAAAAGAGATGAGCTTAGGCAAATGAACCTCAGGTAATCCTCGCTTTTCCCAGGATGAGGCAGCACAGAGAGCCTTGCTCGCTTGCCTCGTTAGTAAAGGACAACCAAGTTCCTTTTATATTATTTTTCAAATGCTTGTTGGGTAATACACTGCTAAAATGTGAGAGTGAGTTATATTCAAACAGCGTCCTGTATTTTCGACCCCAATTTTCTGTTTTAAAAGGAGACACTACGTAGTGTTGTGTAACTGCAATGTTGATTCTGTTGCATGTCAATAGATGAACATCATCATCGATCGGCCCTCACTAGGTGGAATTGAGGTGCTGAAATGTTGCCGTGCGTGAAGCCTTCTATATGAAGCCTTCTATATGAAGCCTTCTATATGAAGCCTTCTATATGAAGCCTTCTATGGCATTGCGAGTGTATATGGATATAAAAATTGTACTTTAAGTTGATTTATTGAAACTGATGAAGGAAGAGGTTGATAAGGGATAACTTCCTATTGCATCATTCAGCTGCTGTGAGCTCTCCATGGACACAGAGGGCTGGGACATGTGACTGTAGTGGAAATTTTGGTCATATGCATAGATGTATGTGTATGAAATCTATAATCTTCTATGTTCATTGGTAAGAGACAGGAAGGGAAGATAATTAAGTTGAGTTCAAAGGAATGTGAGGTGCTGATAGCTCTGTGGGCAGCTTGCCCTGGGGGATGGGTGAAACATTTTATATGGCCTTCTGTCCTCTGGTTACTGTAAGGGGTCAATGAGACAGTTGCTCTGAACTTTGGCTAGAAGGACTGTGTCCTGTTTCATTGTTTGTGTTAATTAAAAGTATTGTTTGAAGATGGTCACACAAAGGACAGTTGACCATTTGACTGGTCAACCCCTGTGGCTTTATTATCTACTGCTCTGGAGAGAGCTGTGACATCAAAGAACTTTGGGACACACTGGACACTTGGTATTGTTTCAAGCTGTCACTAAGTTGAGTTAGCCAATCACAGAGTTTGCTTCATTGATTGATTGACCTTATGGAATGCCATTTGATCTTAAGTTAATATAAGGCAGTGCATGTGTGGTAGTTCGCTATCACTCCTACGAACGATCTGTGTGGATGGCACCTCCTTCGTTGAGACTGATCAGCAAAGCTTTGTTTAAACATATATGTAATTGTATAGTCTAAATAAATTGTATTAAAACCATGTCCCTTGACTATTCAGATCTACACAGTGCCACTCGAATTCTTCCATAGCATGACCAAGCTGGGACATGTGACCAAGCTGGGACATGTGACCAGAACTGGGACATGTGACCAAGCTGGGACATGATATTCACAAAATGTATCACAAAAGGTTTTCCTCTTTGCTTAGATTAACATTCCTCTTACTTCCCTGCAGTCTCTTCCAACCTCCAGGGACAACATTTTTTATTTGATTACAAACTGCATTTCAAAACTTAACATTAAGCACAATGTTTAATTCCATCACTAACTGCATGCCTCACCAACATGAAGAATAGACTGACAGATCCTACTTAACGGGTTGTTTCATGTAATGCTGTTCCATGGATAGGCCTCTTTAAAGGTGTTTATAATAGGTTATGTATCCTCTTAGTGTTTTCATCCTCCTCAATCTATGAGAATGGCTAATTAGTTGATAGATAATGTATTGTGTGGTACCTCTGTGGTCGGTGTATTGAAGACAGATTTGAGCTCTGCTATTCTAAAGTAGCACCATTGTTTGAGGAAAATTCCCTGTATCTTGGATTCCTTTCTCTGTATTATGTGACCAAAAGATGATTCTGTAAATGTTAGAGCACTCTCAGTGCTGGCTTTGAGACCTGGTGAAATGAAATGTGGTCAAAAAGTGCACTTTGTCAGTTTCTTGTATAAAGGGCTGTTGTTTTTCTGTAGTTATTTTGCCAAAAAGAAAATGAAGTCAAATAGGTATTGGAGATTATTTCCATAGAGACACAGCAGCCACGTTGTATAATTGCCTCTATTTGTCTTCTACTGTCATACTTGAAGAGTAATTAAATTGCAGCAAGACCATATTCCATGGAACTTCCGTGAGTTGTGTACACACAGCTGTGAACTGAATGACAGCTGATTGCCGTTGGATACTAGCTCTGAAAAACAATGCATTTTTGCACCTGCGCTTCAATGACAAAGCACATTCCTACTGCAGTAAGTCAAGATATTGTCAGAAAGAGTCTATAATTGTTACCTTTGAGGCATCCATTCTTTTTGTGTGAGGGAAGTTCAAGTGAGGAGCACTCATTTATTGTTTGGCAGGAATATCATTTTCTGTTGGTCAAAAGCCACTGATTGGCCAGGTCATCTAGGGGAGCCTGTGTAAATAGCTGCTGTTCTTCTGGCTTCAGGATTCCTCATGTTCCCAGTGTGTGACACTTTGTGTATTAACGTTCAGTCCATCTCCTCTCAAGTGGTGTGACTATCGGTTAATGTTCTGAGTTTATAACTATTAAAAACCAGCCAATTGAAGAGAGAGTTGACAAACACCTCAACAAGATATCGACCGGTTAGGACACAGCAGTACTAACCAAGTCTCTCTGAGGCATGACATCAGAGGATGGTGTTTCTAGTTTGACACAGTGGGAGCAGCTGAGGATGGTGTTTCTAGTTTGACACAGTGGGAGTAGCTGAGGATGGTGTTTCTTGTTTGACACAGTGGGAGTAGCTGAGGATGGTGTTTCTAGTTTGACACCGTGGGAGTAGCTGAGGATGGTGTTTCTAGTTTGACACAGTGAGAGTAGCTGAGGATGGTGTTTCTAGTTTGACACAGTGGGAGTAGTTGAGGATGGTGTTTTTAGTAAATAGAGAAAACAAAGATAACAGGCTGGCAGCCAACAGATGTTAGTTCTGCACTCTAGTGGTCACCATTTCATCTGGTGGTCACCACTTCATCAGGTGGTCACCACTTCATCTGGTGGTCACCACTTCATTTGGTGGTCAACACTTCATAGGCCCGTGACTGTCATCACAACACAACATAGGTTAGAGTAGGAACATATATACATGAATATGAATTAATATTCAAGGACAGAATACCTTGACAGATAATATGGCAATAGCTGAGCTACTGATTCTGATTAAAAAAAGTACTGTATAAATTCTTAATTTATCCTACAGAACCCAATGAGATGCACGGTCATTTTTCTTTTAATCAAATAAACAAATTAAAGGAGTACATGGATTCACTGCATATCTCACTGTGCAACATGATGCATCATGTTTCATTCTTTATTTATTGAATCTTCTTGATGGGTTTGCCTGCATTTGAGACTGTCAAGATGTGACATTTCTGGAGAAGTTGCCTCAATGTTTGTCCACAAAATGGACAGATTCATGAAGATGCCAGACAACCTAAATTCTTCAAAAAATGCAATTAAACGATAGAACAAGATAATAGCATACATTTCTCCATCTCAAGATGCTGGCCCGGCCCATGTTCAGGGAGGGGTGGAGGTTGTGAAGGCAGCAGGATTGGTTGAATTCTTACAACAGAGACATTTACTATACTATGTTTGACAAGAAAAACAGAGAAAACCAGGTGAAACCATCTATCTGTCATCAAAACCTTACCTGTCTCCCTCTGCGTCCTATGCCGCCCACTTCCTGTCTCTCTCCCCTGGGTGCTGTCGTCTTGACATCATAAGTAGCGTTTGACCCAGGTCTGTCAGTAACGGGAGGCATTTTCCTGCAGGTCCTGTCACAATGAGAATCTTGTGCCATTTAAATCAGTCTTGCAGGGTGAAAGGTCAGCACGGAGGGATGAAGCCCAGTCATTGTAATCTACTGTGGGTGTCAGTGTCCTGGGTGCAAAGAGGGAAAAGATTGTTGGTGCCTAGCTCCAGTTAAGGAACACTCCTCTCTCCAGAAGATGGCAGATGGTGGACGATCCTCACAAGCGTCCTTCACTGCCAGGCTGTTGACTCATCATGGTTCAGCCTGTAATCTGTGGAGACAGGTGAGTGCACAAACAGCAAACGCACGTTCCTCTGTCACTAGAGGAGGGACACCTCATCAGGAAGACTGCAGCCATCCGTCTCACAGACACTGTAAACACACACACACACACACACTGTGAACACACACACACAGGAAGTTGCAGAACACACACATGCCAGGGTGTCCACTGGGGAAATCAGTTTCTGCTTTATCCCATCCTGCTGTCCCTCCTCCCAGGGCAGTCAGTAGCATTCATCAGCCACATCAGCAGTGCCTGGGGTCGGGTCCCAGTGCCCTTGGCCAGGGACATGGGCAGGGGAAGGAACATGCTACTTCACACACAAGGGTCCAGGAAACTGTGACATGCCTCAAGTAGGAATCAAACCCAGAACCTTCTACCCTATGTGAATACATGTACCCTGGGAGGCGGCAAGGCTAAGGCCGAATCCCAATACTCCCCCTTACCCCTTTCCCTTAGTTTTGCGCGTTCCCGTGAGAGCTAGTGGTGTCCCAATACTCTTTTGGAGCTAGGGGAAGGGCTAAGACTAAGGGCTATACACCCCTTAAAACCAAGTGAGATCCGGAGCTTACTTGAAACCTAGGGCTATGTGAAAACTGCGCGACCGGCAACAATGGCGACCAAATCATCCAGAGAGTCCGACAAATGTTATATTATCGGCTTAATTAATTGATAAAAAAATTATGACAGTCTTGTTTTGTGTTAAGTCATGAACATATATATTTGCAACCATTTTCCTAATTGAAACGTTTCTAAAAATCGCTAGTTTGATACGTTAATGTTACAGTTCTGAATTGCACAACAGTCCCGCATTTCTTTGCCTAGCATGTCTACAGTTCTAAGTAAACTCCATTAGCAGCGAATTTCGTTTAATATCAGTGCATAACGCTACTTGCTTTGGAGATATCAATACGTGCTAGATGACGTACCTGTAACCAAGTGGTGTCCCATTTCCTAGGGCTATGTAGCCCTTACCCCTTACTTTCGAGGGCCAAGGGGAAGGGGTAAATTAAGGGGAAGGGGTAAATTAAGGGGAAGGGGTAAGGGGGAGTATTGGGATTCGGCCTTAGTAGCACCATGCCACAGGGATGTTGGAGCCAAACTTATAGTCAAAAACACAGAATCTTGATGACATATGCAGTACATAGGAGCAATAAAAAATGAAGTTGTTGCACAGCCAAACATCTAGAATCTAGATGTGCTTGTTAAAGATGATGAATCGAAAGATTGGGTCAGGGTTAGGAGTAAGGAGATGAAATCAGCTATTCCGAGGTATGCTATTGTGGTAGCAATCTTTAGAGAGAAGCAATGCTAAATGTAGTCCACACAGAGAGGCTGAATTACTGAATCTATGACACTGACTAAAATAGACATGATGGGCTGTGTATTACAGGCACAGTCCACAGCCATCACAGAAAACAAGGCTCAAAAACTCTATATATTGAGAATATTTCCAAGAACTAAAAATGGAGGAAATTAGTTTCAAATGTATGGAACATGGATGAAAGTATCATGCAGAGTTCTGCATGAGAACAGTCCTATGCAGCTGCTGTAGCATAGGCCAGATATTCTCTGTAATGAGGCTCCTGTTGAGTCTGACCTTCTAATCAGCAGGTCCATGCTGTAGCTGAAAAGAATGAGTTCAGAGTGGAGGAGCTGAGATGAATGGAGATAGAAAGTATCCAGTCTGAGACTGTACCCAGTCACACCCTGAGACTGTACCCAGTCACACCCTGAGACTGTACCCAGTCACACCCTGAGACTGTGCCCAGTCACACCCTGAGACTGTACCCACCCTGAGACTGTACACAGTCACAACCTGAGACTGTACAAATTCTGAGATCCAGTTTATTTACTGAGGAGCAGCACCTAGCGTCCCCCATGATCTGTAATGGAGCCTTGTGCTGTATCTAACACTCTAACACTACTGTATTTTCACTTACAAAAATAATCACATCAAACATGAATTTGTCTGCGATTGTAGAGGCTTTTTGTTCTGGACACATACAGGTTACTTGCACACAATCACATTTTTTATTTTTTATAACGGCTTTAAATGTGGGAATGTGCTTGTTTGTATTAAATATCCATTGGGTCCAACCCCTGCTGCATTAATGCTTTGCAATGTTGAATAATACAGAAGCTGTAAGTCTGAACTTGACCTGACAGCAAGGTCTGGAGCAAGTTTTCTAAATTTAGAACTTAGTAGTGGAATTGGGTGAAGAAAATACAAATCTCAAAAGTTTCTGCAAAAAAGGTGAATTAGTGGAAGCATAACACGTAATTTAGTAGGCACCATACTTCACTCAATTCAAAACACAGACAGTTATGCATTAAAAAAATAAAAAATTACTAAACTAATGATGTTAACTGCAAGTATTGACATATTTATTTTCAAATCTTTGTATTTGTGGAATTGCTGCCTGGACTCTGTAATTAGACAAATAAACCAAAGTGATTAGTTACTATTGGTCCTTTTCTCATAAGTGCTCAAGTAGGGTACTTTATTGTACTTTTCTGGTCATGTAACAAAGACTCCACACTGGGGAAGATAACGCTTTAATCTTGTTTTTTTCAGAAACCCAGAATATTCTAGAAAGGTGAGAGGCTTTACGTCCCATTGAAGGTCAGACAAATGATATTGCTTCACAGCTCAGACCACCCTGGCGTTGTTATCATTCACTTCCTGGGAGAGCAGCAGATGGAGACATGGCGGGCCCTGTCCCAGAAGCTTTCAGGTTAGCGTTACTGTGGCCACTTAAAGCCACTCCTCAGGTATTTTAAGGGTTAGGGTTAGGGCTCTAAAGTCTCACACATTCAGCGGGAGACTTAGGCATTTCAGCCACTCCTCACGCTCTCACACGTCAGTCTGAAGTCACTCCTCACGCTCTCACACGTCAGTCTGAAGTCACTCCTCACGCTCTCACACGTCAGTCTGAAGTCACTCCTCACGCTCTCACACGTCAGTCTGAAGTCACTCCTCACGCTCTCACACGTCAGTCTGAAGTCACTCCTCACGCTCTCACACGTCAGTCTGAAGTCACTCCTCACGCTCTCACACGTCAGTCTGAAGTCACTCCTCACGCTCTCACACGTCAGTCTGAAGTCACTCCTCACGCTCTCACACGTCAGTCTGAAGTCACTCCTCACGCTCTCACACGTCAGTCTGAAGCCACTCCTCACGCTCTCACACGTCAGTCTGAAGTCACTCCTCACGCTCTCACACGTCAGTCTGAAGTCACTCCTCACGCTCTCACACGTCAGTCTGAAGTCACTCCTCACGCTCTCACACGTCAGTCTGAAGTCACTCCTCACGCTCTCACACGTCAGTCTGAAGTCACTCCTCACGCTCTCACACGTCAGTCTGAAGTCACTCCTCACGCTCTCACACGTCAGTCTGAAGCCACTCCTCACGCTCTCACACGTCAGTCTGAAGTCACTCCTCACGCTCTCACACGTCAGTCTGAAGCCACTCCTCACGCTCTCACACGTCAGTCTGAAGTCACTCTTCACGCTCTCACACGTCAGTCTGAAGTCACTCCTCACGCTCTCACACGTCAGTCTGAAGTCACTCCTCACGCTCTCACACGTCAGTCTGAAGTCACTCCTCACGCTCTCACACGTCAGTCTGAAGTCACTCCTCACGCTCTCACACGTCAGTCTGAAGCCACTCCTCACGCTCTCACACGTCAGTCTGAAGCCATTCCTCACGCTCTCACACGTCAGTCTGAAGTCACTCCTCACGCTCTCACACGTCAGTCTGAAGTCACTCCTCACGCTCTCACACGTCAGTCTGAAGTCACTCCTCACGCTCTCACACGTCAGTCTGAAGTCACTCCTCACGCTCTCACACGTCAGTCTGAAGTCACTCCTCACGCTCTCACACGTCAGTCTGAAGTCACTCCTCACGCTCTCACACGTCAGTCTGAAGCCACTCCTCACGCTCTCACACGTCAGTCTGAAGTCACTCCTCACGCTCTCACACGTCAGTCTGAAGTCACTCCTCACGCTCTCACACGTCAGTCTGAAGTCACTCCTCACGCTCTCACACGTCAGTCTGAAGTCACTCCTCACGCTCTCACACGTCAGTCTGAAGTCACTCCTCACGCTCTCACACGTCAGTCTGAAGTCACTCCTCACGCTCTCACACGTCAGTCTGAAGTCACTCCTCACGCTCTCACACGTCAGTCTGAAGTCACTCCTCACGCTCTCACACGTCAGTCTGAAGTCACTCCTCACGCTCTCACACGTCAGTCTGAAGTCACTCCTCACGCTCTCACACGTCAGTCTGAAGTCACTCCTCACGCTCTCACACGTCAGTCTGAAGTCACTCCTCACGCTCTCACACGTCAGTCTGAAGTCACTCCTCACGCTCTCACACGTCAGTCTGAAGTCACTCCTCACGCTCTCACACGTCAGTCTGAAGTCACTCCTCACGCTCTCACACGTCAGTCTGAAGTCACTCCTCACGCTCTCACACGTCAGTCTGAAGTCACTCCTCACGCTCTCACACGTCAGTCTGAAGTCACTCCTCACGCTCTCACACGTCAGTCTGAAGTCACTCCTCACGCTCTCACACGTCAGTCTGAAGTCACTCCTCACGCTCTCACACGTCAGTCTGAAGTCACTCCTCACGCTGTCACACGTCAGTCTGAAGTCACTCCTCACGCTCTCACACGTCAGTCTGAAGTCACTCCTCAGTCGTGTTCTGGTTCAGCTGGATCTGGTCATGACGTTGTTTGACCAACACCCTGATCAAGGCTTTAGCACAAGATTGTCTTTCTGACTGACCTAAATTCAACATCTTTATACCAGTGTTTTCTTTTTCTTTTGCTACTATATAACCTCACATTAAGCCTGGGATTACCAACCCTGTTCCTGGAAGGCTACCTTCAGGAGGGTTTAAATTTAACCCCAGTTATAACTAAACTGATTCAACATGTCAACCAGCTCATTATTAGAAGCAGGTGTGGTATATTCATGTTAAAACCCTCCTGGAAGATGGCCCTTGGAGGCCCCCGGGTTGGAGGCAATGATTGTCCCCCAGTGCAGTTTGTGTTTTGATTAATGAACTGATGAACCTAATTGGTTTTTGAAAAATCGACAAACCTTTAATAAGACTTGAGACCCCTTGATGAGCTATTGAGCAGTGAGTTCACCACCGACCACAATGTCTAGAAAAGACATCCAGGTAGCTTTCACAGGAACCAGAATCCAGCCACACCCGACGGCAGGAAACACTCTCTTCTCCTTCTACCTACCTCTCCTTCTACCCACCTCTCCTTCTACCTCTCCTTCTGCCCACCTCTCCTTCTGCCCACCTCTCCTTCTACCCACCTCTCCTTCTGCCCACCTCTCCTTCTGCCCACCTCTCCTTCTGCCTACCTCTCCTTCTGCCTACCTCTCCTTCTGATCCAGCCAGTCTTTCATGTCCCAGTTGAGATGTTGTCAACCCTTGCTGACCTCTGGTGCGTAAATCTGCCTTGTTTACATGTGCCTCCCAGCCCCGCTCTGCCTTTTCTCCCAGCCATGCCCTGCCTCTACTCTCCTCCCAGCCCTGCCTCTACTCTCCTCCCAGCCCCTCCCTGCCTCTCCTCCCAGCCCTGCCTCTACTCTCCTCCCAGCCCCTCCCTGCCTCTCCTCCCAGCCCTGCCTCTACTCTCCTCCCAGCCCCTCCCTGCTTCTCCTCCCAGCCCTGCCTCTACTCTCCTCCCAGCCCCTCCCTGCCTCTCCTCCCAGCCCTGCCTCTACTCTCCTCCCAGCCATGCCTCTACTCTCCTCCCAGCCCCTCCCTGCTTCTCCTCCCAGCCCTGCCTCTACTCTCTTCCCAGCCCCGCCCTGCTTCTCCTCCCAGCCCTGCCTCTACTCTCCTCCCCACCATGTCTCCTCTCCACCCAGCTTGTCAGCATGACCTGCCACCCATGAATTCCTGTGCTGTTCTCTCTCTCTTTCTCTCTTTCTCTCTCTCTCTCTCTCTCTCTCTCTCTCTCTCTCTCTCTCTCTCTCTCTCTCTCTCTCTCTCTCTCTCTCTCTCTCTCTCTCTCTCTCTCACTCACTCTCTCTCTGTCTCTCTCTCTCTCTCTCTCTCTCTCTCTCTCTCTCTCTCTCTCTCTCTCTCTCTCTCTGTCTGTAGAATACCCTGCAGCTGCAGAAAATGATACTTTTTCTGGGATAAAAGGTGTATCAGACTATATTACGGGTTACATCACCTGTGGAGATTTATTGGAAGAGTACATGCTGTGTCAAAGAGTACATGCAGACATGTGCAATACGCACTCCTACACACACACACACACTCATCTACAAACACGTAACAATATGTATACACACTGTCATTTTCACACACACACCACACACACACACACACCCTCTCTCTCTTAATCCTGATTAATTTGGAGAGTTTAGTCATCCAAAATTGCTCCTGTGATGGTTCATATCATTGTACAATGAAGCTGTCTGTTACTGATGAGCTGCTAATTAAACATCTTGTTTGCAATCACAGCGGCATCAGCCAATCGGAACACTCCCATTCATGACATCAGAATTGCTTCTGATTACTCTTTTTATACATCTCTCCTGATGGAGGGCACAGTTAGAATGCTATTCTTGACATGATGACTCACTATGTATTGTAGAAATCCACTATAAAATCCTAAACTACCAGATCAGAACATCTGAGAAATGGGGGGTTTTCTGACCCATTACAGAAAATAATGTTGTGTTAGCACATGGTGAATGTTGTGTTAACACACAGTGAATGTTGTATAGTTTAGTATATGATGTGTAGACTTTAACTAGAGCTTACACATGTTTACTGTTTTTAAATATGATAACAATGTTCACTTGTTGAACACAACGTTCAGGTGAAATTGTCAGAGAGAATGAAGAGGTGGAAGCGAAGGTGTTGAAAGAGCTGAAGAGTTCCTGGGAATACGAAGGAGGATCTGTTTGTCCTGACTTCCTCTAGCAGCCAGACTGCAGGTATTACACATCGACTTTGATGTGCAGGTTCCCGATCTCTCTCTGCATTCTGTTCCGTTATGGAGTGGAGCTGTTTACTGTGCAACAGCAAAACATGTCCACACATCTCAGCCACTGACAGGACCAATTGGACAATTAATAACTGTGCTTCTCTGAATCACAGTAGCTGTGAAGCAATCTGTCCTAACAACATGGCTTAGGGTTAGAACACCATGATACGCTAGCAGCTCTTTAAACTTTCATGTCTGAAGAACAGCAGTGCACATCTTAGACAAGCTGTCCCCCCCTCTCAGCCTGCACCCGGGTTCATACTGTGTCCTGAAACCAGGTCTGCCAGGCCTGAACTGCAGGCTCAGAGCTTCTCAACACAAGGTGACTCGGTTGGTCTATTCAGGGACTCATATTCAGTTGAAACGCAATGCCAATAAAGGTGTGAGAAGTATCACAGGTTACCATGATATTATTTAGATTTCCTGGTCTTGTTTTTCACTAGTCGGGGAAGGGCGTGCTGTTTACTGGGTCATCCTGTTGTCACCAACACAAATGGTGACAGAAAGTAGTTAGACCATTGTGTTTGGTTCTGTTGTGATGTGCTAAATAGGATGTTGTTCTTATTGCCTTTTAATGTGTAATTTTCTCTGATAAATGGTGGGGTTGTGTAACATGTTCCACAAGGCAGAGCGTTCTGGCCAGGACACTTCTGAACTCAAATCAATAGCACACATTTTGTTTTCACATCCTGACAAAGGCAAAAATCCCATTCTATCTGTCCTTGGGTGACTGCTGAACACTCTCTTCCAACTATCTTACACACCTTTTTTGAGTGTCTCTCTTTTACAGTTTTAGAGTGTGATTGTTCAAATCAATATTGCAGAAACTTCTGAGGCGTGGCAACTGTTGTCTGGGATTTTTAGATTGCAGATTGGGTACAAAGTATAAGATAGGTCCTGCAATACCAGTCAAATCATTGTATGTCTTAAATGACTTCACTTGTGCAGAAAATGCAATGTTGGGATCGAGCTGCTGAGAAGGAAGTTAATGACAAACTCCTCATCTTTATCAGCGCAGTCATTACGTCAGCATCAACAACATCATCCATCTTGTCACCCGGTCTTGAGTACAAACCTCCAAACAGCCCAAGCCTCACAGTCATCTCACTGCTGAACTCATCCCAGGATTATGTGTAGGCAGAAGCTACTGCATCCACAGATGGATGATGAATGTCTACCATTCTGCCTCATAAATATTCCATTCAGAGCTGTTTGAATTTGTCAACATTCAGCTTCTCAATCATATCTCCCACTTACAGGATTGTCATAGGATCCTTGTGAACCCGTGAATGGTCAAAGCATTGCTCTACAGAAGTTGCTTTAAGTTGGGGCACATCTTTTTCGTGTGTCCTCGATGCTGGTCGAGAGACACATTATGGGGTTCCCCTAATAAACTGAAAACGTCAGAAAGTTTAGAGTTTAAGAATCCTCAAGAAATGTACTGCTGTCACTCATCTCTGGACTGCATGTTTACGTCTGGAGACGAATAAGGCAGTACATGCAGTACAGGATTCTTAAACTCTAAACTTTCTGATGTTTTCAGGTCTAAGTCTTGTATTCATGCAAAACTAAATTCTTAGCAACTGTGTGCCACATTTCTTCTGACCAGACATGGGAATTAACAAACTACAAATTCTTCATTACTGTAGCCTACTTATGTAGATGTTTCTAGTATTAGTACTTTACTTCAGTATTTCTTTTTCTGACAACTTTTTACTTTCACTCCTTAAATTTTTTACAAAAATATCTGTACTTTCTACTTCTTACATTTTCAAGCCAGTCTCGTTACTTTAGTTTTCTGTATTGGTGGCATGATCTCTCTTTAGGAACAGTCCTATTGGTTTTTCATACCCAGGGCTTTCTCCAGCACTGAACATCCACATGTAGACAGGTACTGTACTAGAGTAGGGTTCAGACCCTGAATGACGTTATTGTGGAGGTAATGTCACTTCAGATTACTGCGTTAGGTATCTCTGAACAAGGGTTATTGCTGCTATCTGATTGCCCTTTCACAGTCCAGACAAGATATTAGTCTTAACTTCTTGGGGGGATTAGATGTATAGATTTTAGAGAGAAGAAAGGAGTTGACTCAGATTACCATTAGATTTCCTCCTAAGAGGAATGCAAAAGTCTGTCCTGGGTGTGTTTGATGAGCATCATCCATATTCCATCTGGGCCTCTGTGAATTAATAAATAAATACAATGATATACATTTTTCTTATTTCTGCTGTCAATGATGTGCCTGTCATGGCCTCTGTCCTTGTTCTGTTAAGATTTCCTCTAAGTGGAGCAGCTCAGGGCTGTAGGGCTTCTAAGTAGAGGCCCAATTTTCTGGTTTTATATGTGACTGTGTATATAGGTATTGTGGTTGTAGTTCTAAAACACCATTTGCCAATACGTTACAAAATAAAACTAGTGCTGTCAAACGATTAAAATATTAAATCACGATTAATCACATTAATGTCATGGTTAACTCGCGATTAATCGCAATTAATTGCACATTTTTATCTATTCTAAATGTCCATTGATGTTTTTTTGTCCCATAATTTTTATAATTTTTTTTATTTTCTCATTAACATGGAAAAGTGGATCGGATTGCTTAGTGCAAAAGTTTTTTTTGTTTTGAAAACAACATTGCAATCGCCTGGCTTTGACGAGGGGGCGGAGAATTTGCATCAGCTGTGTGCTTGGTCATCAAGTGGTATTTCAGACTGGACGTGCTGCGATGATAGCTCAGTTCACAATGACAAAACACCCAGATTACTTTGGTCTTGTCAATGGAACCTGGCAACTTTTTTAAAGTAACTGTTCCATTCAGAATCTTATTGGCATCCATTTCGGCGTCTCGCGCTCGCCATCCACTCAAAACGTAACGTTACCCCACTACTCTTTAGCCGGCTCACAAGCCCGGACAAGTGTGTGTGTGGCGTGCCTGTTATTTTGTTTGCGGTGTAGGTAGATCCGGTGTGGTGTTGTAGTTTTGTGGTGTTGTAGTTTTTCTAACGTGAGTAGGTACTGCAACAGCATGTGAAAAAAACGAGTTTGCTAGGCCAAAAAGAACGTTAATCGCACGATAAATAAAATGACGCCGTTAAAATGGGTTTGCGTTAACGCCGTTAAACTGACAGCACTAAATAAAGCACAACAACATAACGTATGAGCAGTAGTGTAGTCAGACATCCCAACCTGCAGAGACTCATTCCCCCCCCCCCCCCCCCCCGATGCAATCCGCACGCATGATGTACCCCCTCAACCAGCTAGAAGTACAGGAACATTCTCCCCGAGGCAAGTAGGGTGAAGTTCCTTGCCCAAGGACACAACATAATTTTGCACGGCCGGGATTTTAACAGGCAACCTTCTGATTGATAGCCCGACTCTGTAAACGCTTAGGACCCAGAGTTTGATACATTTAACCCGAGGCTTGCTATCACATGACCAAGCTGCTAACATATTACCAAGCTGCTATCACATGACCAAGACATGTATGTTTTACGGCTCAAAGTGGGAATCTGACAGGAAAGGTTTAATCTCTCAGGTATAACCTCCATCCTGACATTTTACTCAAAATCTACAGCATCAGTTCTAGTTTAGTATTTAAATGTAGCCTGTCTGCAGATGAAACAGTGCATGAGGCCGTGTTGTTGTGATGGACACCAAGCCCCTTACAGCAGACGAGGATCCTGATCTGTCTGGTGCACCTGTCTGCATCTCAACCCGCAGAGGCAGAGGCAGAGGCAGAGGCAGAGGCAGAGGCAGAGGCAGAGGCAGAGGCAGAGGCAGAGGCAGAGGCAGAGGCAGAGGCAGAGGCAGGGAGGGATGGATGAAGGGAGGGAGGAGGGGGTTGAGAGAGAGAGAGAGAGAGAGAGAGAGAGAGAGAGAGAGAGAGAGAGAGAGAGAGAGAGAGACAGAGACAGAGAGAGACAGTGAGGAGGAAGAGAGAGAGAGAGAGAGAGAGAGAGAGAGAGAGAGAGAGAGAGAGAGAGAGAGAGAGACAGAGAGACAGAGAGAGACAGAGAGGAGGAAGAGAGAGAGAGAGAGAGAGAGAGAGAGAGAGAGAGACAGAGAGAGAGAGACAGAGACAGAGAGAGACAGAGAGGAGGAAGAGAGAGAGAGAGAGAGAGAGAGAGAGAGAGAGAGAGAGAGAGAGAGAGAGAGAGAGAGAGAGAGAGAGAGAGAGAGACAGAGAGGAGGAAGAGAGAGAGAGAGAGAGAGAGAGAGAGAGAGAGAGAGAGAGAGAGAGAGGAAGAGAGAGAGAGAGAGAGACAGAGAGAGAGAGAGAGACAGAGACAGAGACAGAGACAGAGAGAGAGAGAGAGAGAGAGAGAGAGAGAGAGAGAGAGAGAGAGAGAGAGAGAGAGAGAGAGAGAGAGAGAGGAGAGGGCTCCTCATGTGGACACGTCACTTTGCCTGTTTGGCCTTTTTGATGATTAAAACGTCAATCAGCAACTCAATTAAGAATATCATTGTACTGTCAGTACACACACACACACATAGATGTGGTAGGTGTGGTAATTAATTGACACAGTGACAGAAAGGGAGATAAAAGAGGAAAATTGAAGAGTGAAGGAGAAAGGGTGTGACGCTGTGCCCTGCGGTTTGGAGCTTTATAACAACAAGATGAACAAACCCTACAGACGGCATGTGTCAACAGACCTCCATAAGCTAAGCCATTCAGGATCTTCCCAGTCATTTGTTTGAAGTTTACATGCACAAGTTGCGTCTGTGTCCAGTATTTGAAACGCTGCTCTTCCTTAACCCACCCCTCCCTTTTTATCTCCCTGACTACATACAGCCAGCACTTGCTGCGTTTATTAACAAACACAGATAAGCAAATGCCAGACAAGTTGACACCTGCTGTCGGAAAATGGTGCTATCAGCTGTGCGTTTGTGTCCCTGGAGTTTGAGATAGCCTCCATGGTTGTGTTCAAGAGATAAGAAGAGCAACCCTATCCATCTTCAACGGGAAACCAAGCCTGCAACCAAGAACAAATTAGCCCTCCCTAACCTAACAGTAGTAAAGAGTGATAAAGATGCAAGGTTGTCTCATGAAGGTGGGCGGCTCTGTGTCTCTGCCAGCATGGGAACTGATCCCAAAGACCCAACTGATCCCAAAGAAAAAGTTGTGCCCCTGTTGATTTTGATCCTAGTTTCCTATATTCTGATCCTGCTTTCTTAAATTCTGATCACATTTCTCCAAGGTCCAGGGGTGACATAAATACAGCAGATCTTGACCCAGGGTGAGCTACACCATGAAGAATCATCAGGAGACATCAAACTGAACCATTGTAATTTAAATAGTATTTTGCCACACATAGTTGGTCCTCAGATATGCAGTTCTGAACCAAGCCAGTCTTTGTGTTTGTTTACTATTCATTTGACCAAATCAAATAGCCCACTTCTGTGGTCCACTAGCTCTAGAGAAATGCACAAGTTCCCCTGGAGATACACACACACGCACACACACACGCACACACACACGCACACACACACACACACACAGACATACTGACTGGATTAGCGCTGTGTGCAGAATCCATCTGGATGTCCACTGCTCCCATCTCCCCTAGGAATTAATAAATTAATCAAATGCCCCCATGCAGGCAAGGAACCGGGAAGGAGGATGTTTAATCTTGAACTGCAGATCACTGGAGCATGGTTACCAATCAACTTTGATGAGTAAAGGCTCATTAGCCAATACTCTGATGCTGTTGACAAAACTGCTCTTTATCAATAAATGAATTAGGTACCTAAGGGAAGTTTATTAGCTGTGGCAGTATTCCTGCAGTTTGACCACCTGCCACTACCAGTTATCTTTTCCTAAATGACTGCACTTGCACAACTAGGGAGTCAGATGGCTGAGCGGTGAGGGAGTCGGGCTAGTAATCAGAAGGTTGCCGGATCGATTCCCCGCCGTGCCAAATGACGTTGTGTCCTTGGGCAAGGCACTTCACCTGGGGCACTTCACCTGGGGCGTGGTCTATAGGAGCAGCAGCTGGGGCGTGGTCTATTGGAGCAGCAGCTGGGGCGTGGTCTATAGGAGCAACAGCTGGGGGGTGGTCTACAGGAGCAGCAGCTGGGGCGTGGTCTATAGGAGCAGCAGCAGGGGCGTGGTCTACAGGAGCAGCAGCTGGGGCGTGGTCTATAGGAGCAGCAGCTGGGGCGTGGTCTATAGGAGCAGCAGCTGGGGCGTGGTCTATAGGAGCAGCAGCTGGGGCGTGGTCTATAGGAGCAGCAGCTGGGGCGTGGTCTATAGGAGCAACAGCTGGGGCGTGGTGTAAAAGCTGTTCCTGTAGACCACGGAGTTGGGTTCTGAGTTGGGTTCTGTGTACAAAAATCTAAATTGTTTTATAATGAACCATAATGACGACAAAAAAAACATCTTGAGAACAACTAAACTTTAAGCCTCTGCAGCAGCACTAGAAAATACTGAAAAGATGTTTAGTTCCTCTCTTTTCTCGCAGCCTATACTTTCTCTGCAGGAGCAATCCCCCCCCACACACTCCTCCACATCACGTTTCTCAAATGCAACAAGCTCCACAAGGCACTAAAAGGCTGTAAATATTCGGAAGAAAAAGATCAAAGCGAAAGCATTTGGAAATACTGTGTAAAAAATCATTTGGGGCAAGCATGTCCATGGTCTCTGCCTCCACATGCAGAGCCAAAAGATCAAAGAGGAAGCCCCCATTCAGCCACAGTGCCAAGTTTAGCTCCTAGAAGACCACCTAGCTGAGGGGATGAGAGCCAGCCAGGGAGCCAGCCTGCTGGTGGTCATGGTGATCATGGTGGTCATGGTGATCATGGTGGTCATGGTGATCATGGTGGTCATGGTGGTCATGGTGATCATGGTGGTCATGGTGATCATGGTGGTCATGGTGGTCATGGTGATCATGGTGGTCATGGTGATCATGGTGGTCATGGTGATCATGGTGGTCATGGTGATCATGGTGGTCATGGTGGTCATGGTGGTCATGTAGATGCTGAAGACCATGATAGAGTAGGCTAGGGTATAACCAGAAGTATGAACCCTTCAACTGGATGACTAGGAAACACATGTGAAGTTCAACTGAGATATGAACCTCTCTGTTGTGGATGAAAAGAGACGTGGATTATAGAGATAAAGACAGAACTTCACCCCAAATCCTTTTCTTCCTAATTAATTCCAGTAGTTGCTCTTGATCTTTAAGAGATCATTATTTCTAAAGCCCATTCACATGCATACATCCCCTCAGTTGTAGATGTATGATTTGCTTAGTTTGATCATATATATGTATGTAATGTATAAAGTGTCTAAATACACAAGCACAGTTAGCTCGGTATCTGCATCAAAGATTTCTTCTGCTTTTTTTTTTCATTGTCTTCCTTGGGGGTTTAGGTTGGTTATAGATGCTAATCTGAGGGTTTAGGGTGGTAAATGTGCAGTTCTATGGGCGGAGGTAAATCCCTCTGTGACATTGAGATTGGTTTTTACGTTACATGACAGGTTGCTTTCAAATACAATTTCTCCAATAATGTGTCCAACCATTGAAATCTTAGGGAAAGAAAGGGCAATCTGTATTTCCAGATTGGTAAACCTTTGCATGGATTATGAACCTTTATACACACATCAGAAGTAATTTACAAGTGTTAGAAAATCATTAACTCCCCACAGTAATCTGTCTTATTTGCATCTATAGATTTACAATATTTACTAAGAATTTGCTAGAATGTTATCTTGTTTATTGATTTGTTAAATGGTGAGTGTCTTATCTACAAATTGATTATAAATGGACGATGAATGGGAACAACAAAAAAAGTGATTATAAAGTGTAAACAGGTTTACCATACACTGTACAGAACACACACATGTTCCATGTAAAACATCTATAAATAACATGTGTTAGGTGATACTAGAAATTAGATATCAGACAAATGTCAGAGTAAATGAATCATTCACACCAGCAGTTTAAAAGTGAGTTCACTTGGACATTAATATCCTGCCTAGATCACAGGCACTGTCATTAATATCCTGCCTAGATCACAGGCACTGTCATTAATATCCTGCCTAGATCACAGGCACTGTCATTAATATCCTGCCTAGATCACAGGCACTGTCATTAATATCCTGCCTAGATCACAGGCACTGTCATTAATATCCTGCCTAGATCACAGGCACTGTCATTAATATCCTGCCTAGATCACAGGCACTGTCATTAATATCCTGCCTAGATCACAGGCACTGTCATTAATATCCTGCCTAGATCACAGGCACTGTCATTAATATCCTGCCTAGATCACAGGCACTGTCATTAATATCCTGCCTAGATCACAGGCACTGTCATTAATATCCTGCCTAGATCACAGGCACTGTCATTAATCAGCATGAACGGTGTGTGCAGCTGAACAGTCATGTTTAAAGTGTGCTCCTCCTCTGAGTTGGAGCACATGACGGCTGGCACACCAATGAGAGCGTTTGGATCAGAACACCAGAATTTAGAATGCAAAAATACGTGATGAAGCAGAGTTTTAACCAGAAACATCCTGCATGGCTCTGGCTGCAGTCATTGAAGAAAATATTTTGGTTTCACAATCTCTGTGTCAGAAAGACACACTGTGCAACGTTTCCCATCGACAGCCTTGGTGACAGCTGTCTGTGTGCTGATATGAGAGACTTGTGTGTACTGTGACAACGTGACAAAGTATAAAAGACATTGAAACGTTCACTTCAGCTGCTAAGCCTGAGGTAGCAGGGGAATTTAATAGGATGGATTTGAAGTGAAACAAGGATATGTGATATTAATAGTTAAACACCATTAAGGGCACACAATTGCTGAGCAGATGTTGTTTTAAATGAAGGAAGTTGTTCTTGCCTTTATGATCAGAATACATAATATCCACTCAATGTGCTGTGATTCATACAGCTCTGTCTTCCATTCAGACTGGTAGCAGAGTGGAGGGGAACGACAACTAATCCATTGCTGCTTTGTGTTGTAGAAATGAGAAAATCATACAGACTGCATTCTCACTTCCTTTCTAAACTAGGAACTGCCTGAACACAGCGGCTGGAAAGAATCTGCAGACTGTGAGCCAACACACTGGGAGAGGAGGAGGAAGAGACCAGGAAGAGAAGAGGAGAGGGGGGAGAGCGAGCTTAGGCTGCAGCATGGCGTCAGGACCTTGCAAGAGGGAGACCCTGGCATGCTGAGGGACCCTGGGAGCTGCCATCAGCCTCCTCAGGCTCAGAGCTGTGACAGGCTACTCAGGGAGGCCAGCCAGGCAGAGAAGGGTTGCAGCCGGAAAATGAGGGGTCAACAGAGGAGAAGAGGAGGGCGGGGAGGGGAGGGGGGATAGTGGAGGGACTGTTATGGTGATGGGTCAACAGAGGAGAGAAGGAGGGTGGGAGGGAAGGGGAGTGCAGAGGAGGGACTGTTATGGTGATGGGTCCATAGAGAGGACAGGGGAAAGGAAGGGAAGAGGAGGCGGGTAGAGAAGAGGAGACAAGGAAGTGGGGGCAGTGAAGTGGAGAAGTTGGCATCTGGTAGATAGAGGACTTTGCTAACTTGCCACTGATCAAGCTGATGAGCTGCTTTGCTGCACGTTGAAAGCAGCTGCAGTGTCTGAACAGTCAGGGCGGGCTGGCTGATTAAGATCTTCTCCATTAGTGTCATGTGGATTTAAAAGACGGAGGAAACTGGTGGCCAGGTGTCCCAGTCCCCTCAACAAATTATCTGCCAATCAGAGGATAGAATTTCTGTCTTCATTATAGTTTGAGGTTCTCTTTTGACTCTCTGAGCCAGCCGTGTCTCTCGATGCAGGAAGTTTAAAGTGCTTCTGAGTGATAGACAACTGTTTCTTACAGCGGGAATAACAAGATGTCTGCAACTGACACACGGCAGTATGGTTTCCTGCCCCGATGGAAGACCAGCCTCTGAAACCATGGTGACAGCAGAAGCTTTCAGCCTAGTCTCTGTTCTCCTCAGGCTGAATAAGACTTGATAGCACACACTTCCTGTGTAAGCAGGTCTGTTCACAGTGGGAATCCATTTCTGTTATTAAGTTCAGACTGGGATTCCAGTGTGACTCAAGGCCCACATTGTGTAAAAGTGCATTCATCCTTTGGTAGTCTCTGATACTGAGAAAACACACCTGAAAGGGTGAAATCTGTTATCTGCAACATTTTCCTTACGGCATTACAAGCTGTGAAGAACGCCTGTAACTTCACATTGCCAATTCATCCAATCACCTTCCACTACGCCACCCTGGCCCGCGCAGGCAGCCAGACAGACAGCAGGACATCAGTCTGGTGGTGCAGGCAGACTGCTGGTGAGCTGGCGGAGGAAATGGATCCATCTCTCTTGTGATGTTTTAGAGTGGGCATGCTGTTGAACAGAGCCTGTCATACAGGAAGAAGGAGGCTGTTTTCATGCAGTGATGTTCTGGGTTACAACAGGGAATGTGGAGGCTGTAATGTATTATAACAACAGTTGAAAACGATAATCTGTAAGAGATTTGGGTTTGATTCAAGAGCAATAAATATTATTGATCATATTTTCATCTTACATTGTAGATTAATATTCAACATGCTATGATGTAAAGACTGTTGGACATAAAGCCTTTTTTAGGAGAGGAAAACCCACATCCATGATCTCAGCTCTCACGGGGGCCGCACCGTAGAAGAGTTTATTGATCAAGCAAGGTGACACACACACGCGTGTGAAAAGAGTGGCGACACCAACACATGCAACAAGTGCTCACACGTGTCCTGGCCAGGACACAGGGCTGGGACACAGGGCAGGGACACAGGGCTGGGACACAGGGCTGGGACACAGGGCAGGGACACAGGGCAGGGACACAGGGCTGGGACACAGGGCTGGGACACAGGAA
The DNA here is from genome assembly GCF_021917145.1 of Hypomesus transpacificus. Classification (NCBI taxonomy): domain Eukaryota; kingdom Metazoa; phylum Chordata; class Actinopteri; order Osmeriformes; family Osmeridae; genus Hypomesus; species Hypomesus transpacificus. The sequence continues at coordinate 9,641,511 of NC_061073.1, forward strand.
TGGGACGCAGGGCTGGGACGCAGGGCTGGGACACAGGGCTGGGACACAGGGCTGGGACACAGGGCAGGGACACAGGGCTGGGACACAGGGCAGGGACACAGGGCTGGGACACAGGGCAGGGACACAGGGCAGGGACACAGGGCTGGGACACAGGGCAGGACAGAGATCTGTCCTGTAGGTTTTTATGTACAGCACTCACTCACTGTTGTCACTCACTCTGAAACTCTTGGAAGGTCAGTGTGGCTAAGTAGAATCTGCTGCTGGGAGCAGAGTTAACCAAGCGTTTCTCTGGGTTGTCTAGGTTACTGCTGCCCCTCCGAGCCAGCCTGGCCCAGAAGACTTCCTGTAGGATTCATTAAGGCTGCACATGACATGTTCACAGGTTGTGCCTACTGTAGGAGAAAGCTGGAGTTCAGTGGGAAAGGTCCATGTTTTGGAACAAGATTTGTAAGCTGATGGAAGGTCATCTTTTCAGCCTCAAATGGACCTTACGTTGCCAATATCTTTTTTTATTCTGATGGTCTACACCTAGTTTAGATGTATTTGATATGTGATGAACTGTGAAAACCGCAGTGAGAGTAACTTCTGAAAGATGATGAGCTGTGAGCAGAGGTGGTACACTTAGAAATGTGAAAAACACACAAATATTTTCAGTACATTTTGAAGATATGGGATGAATGATCCACATTGTAAAAGGCAGATAGCTTTGGATGCATACGTGAAAGGAATATCTTATAAAAAATATTCACTCCAGGTCAAGCATCTAAACAAAGCCAGTGGCGCAACCTCCACCACAGCTGGTTTAGGTACTGTATGTAAACAGTATGTAACATGAATTATTCATGTTGAGGCATGTAGAGGAAAAGGAAGCATGATAACTGAACCAGCAGAAAACAGATTGAGAGGTAGTGAGTGATCCACAAAGAAACTGATTTGATTTGTGAGGAGACTCCTAATACCATCCTGGCTTTCGTTCTACTGGCCCCAAGATAAGATATCCTGACTGACACTTGTGCTTGGCAAATTAAGAGAAAGAGGTCCTGATTGATATTGGTGGTGGTAGTCACAGAAAAAGAGAGAAGTCCTGATTGATACTGAAATAGGGATTGATCTGGCCGTGTAAAACGAAGACAAATAATAGGTTGTTCTGGGAGAATAAACAAACACAACAAAAATCCCAATGTATTTAAAACAAGAAAGAAAGCAATCTTGTGTACAAGCAAAACATACCATGACTCTGCAACCTCTTCCAGGAGTTCAGGGAAAACTTAACACAACTTTGTGGGGAACATTTTGAGGACAACATTTGTCACTGCATTAAACTCTCAGTACTGTCTGACCTTTTCCACTCCCAGTTGAAGCACCACACGGAATATGTTTGAAGTTAGAAAAAAACATCAAAAATTCGTCAGGAGAAGGATGATCCTGCAATTGGTTATGAAAGGGTATCAACCCCCACACTTTGATAAACATTTGGGATAACTGTTTACTCAGGATCCAATTGCTGAAAGGTTGCTGACCAAAAACATTCTATTGCCCAGGGACAAACCAGCTTTTCTGTTGCCCAATTTGCTTTGATATTCTCAGTGCCCCAGGCCTACGCTCTCTTCAACCTGTTTGTTCCGACTCCAAGGAGAAGTTTTCAGTAAGAAGCCCAGGGCAGGCCAGGCTGGTGCAGCTGGATGAACTCAGAAACGTCTTGTTGTTGGGATTTGATCACAAGGTGACAGGAGGGGTCTTGCTGGAACCCTGGACTTTTAACAAGGCAGAGCAGTGATGTGATTCAGCATTAGATGTAATAATTATGATTTAGTAAGTCAATAAAGTAAACAAAGGAACACAGAATCAGCTGGATGCCTTTGTGCTACAAATGTAAACAAAAGACTTATATGACTTCAAAATAATTTTCAAGTATAACCCACAGATCCTCTTGCTTTATGAGTAAATTCAAAATAAATGTTTGTAAACTTCATCCAACCCCACAACACCCCCCAGCCCCACCCCCACCCCACCCCCCAGCCTGTCCCCATCCCCCCACCCCACCCCCCAGCCTGTCCCCCTGTCCTCTTCCAGAGACAACAGCCCTTGGACCTGAACCAGCAGACAATGGTCTGCAGCTCCATCATCTGTACGTCCCATTGAACAAAGTAAGACCCATCTCAAAACCATCCCTCATTGAGCTGACAGCCTCTTCATCAGGGGGAGCTGTTCATCCAGGCGTTTGGCTGCTCAGAGAGAGTAACACTGTTTCTTCCACTCAGTCAGTCAGACACACACTCACACAGGTGCCCCTCTCTGCACTGAATCTGTTCAGGGCCATTTACCCCAGTTACTGTTTTATCTGAATTCTTTGAAGGGGGAGATTTGTTTTGACATTTTAAAACTCTCTTGTATTTTTGTTGAGAGTGCTCGTGAGGCGGGTGACAGCGCTGAGCTGTCTTTGCTCTCTACGCCCTTGAAATAAGGGATGCATGCCAGGAGCAGACTAATAGCCAGGAGAAGGCTAATACGAAGCCTTCACAGGTTAATGTACACTGTGAAGGGTTTGGTCCCCTGTTTGAGACCCTCCATGTCACAGGAGAGGGGAATAGAAGGAATCACATTGAACATGGAAGCACATTAACATGCCCTTATCGCTCTGATTCTAGAACATTTAAATACCATGAGATCCTCTGCACCATGCGTGGTCTATAGGAGCAGCAGCGGGGGCGTGGTCTATAGGAGCAGCAGCTGGGGCGTGGTCTATAGGAGCAGCAGCTGGGGCGTGGTCTATATGAGCAGCAGCGGGGGCGTGGTCTATAGGAGCAGCAGCGGGGGCGTGGTCTATAGGAGCAGCAGCTGGGGCGTGGTCTATAGGAGCAGGAGCTGGGGCGTGGTCTATATGAGCAGCAGCGGGGGCATGGTCTATAGGAGCAGCAGCGGGGGCGTGGTCTATAGGAGCAGCAGCTGGGGCGTGGTCTATAGGAGCAGCAGCTGGGGCGTGGTCTATAGGAGCAGCAGCTGGGGCGTGGTCTACAGGTGCAGCAGCAGGGGCGTGGCCTATAGGAGCAGCAGCGGGGGCGTGGTCTATAAACTGTTCCTGGCTGTAGACCACAGAGTTGGGTTCTGTATACAAAAATAATAATTGTTTTTCGATAATTGTTTATCCTTTTATAATGAACCATAACGACGACAAAAAACAAGTATTGAGAACAACTAAACTTAAAGCCTCTGCAGCACCACTAGAATATACTGAAATTATGTTTCAGTTACTGTGACACTGTCTTGTCACTTTTACAAGATTTGTATGAGAGTAGACGCATCTGGGACTTGGTTATGACTGTGACACCAGCTTTAGGATATTCATTCTGCTGATCTGCCGTTGGGGCCATCCTATCCTGACACATAATTGACTTTTCTGACGTGAGAATCAGTGTTTACTTTCCCTGAGATACATTGATGGGAAAAATGATTCCCCTGCTTAATTAGAGGTACAAACATAGAGTCACTGTTTGCATCTGGAATAGTAACACAGCTTTCTGATTAGGAATGTTCTGAAGTTTCTAAAGTAAGTTGAGAGTGCCAGTGTGTTTTCTGAGCCAGAGGCTATCAAGCGAGGAAGTACCGTATTTTACAGAAAATAGGCCGCATTTTCTATAAGCTGCATCCCACCAGAATGGGAACTTTGGGTCTATAAATCAGAGTCTAGGCCACACTGGAATATAGACCTATTGTTTAATTAACACCCAGGAACAGTCTTACTTCAGACAGCTTGGATACCGATCTAACTGGACAACATTCACAATCAGGGTGACCACTCAAATGATCTAAACTATAGACCATACCATTACACGTCAAAACAGAACAAACATAACAACAGAGCTCCGAACAGCGCTTATCTAACTAAGCTAATGCCCTTAACTTAGTAGCTTTTCAGCTTGCTGTGGGGCATTCTGGGTACCAAGAGCATTGTCTCTACAATACCAAGCAATGCACGAGTATAGAGCTCCGGGAGTTGACGTCACGCAATCCCAGCATGCACCGGTCATCGCCATTTTGGCAGGAAAGTGGAGAGCCAAGTGGAGCGCCAGTGTACATACATATATACTTACATACATATTATACAGTTTAATTTGCTGCCTGTTTCAATAAACATTGATTCAACATGGTGGATAGCTGCTGTGAACCAGGATGCCTGAACCATCGGGAAAAGATAAAGGGAGAGCATTTTACAGGATTCCTACAAAACCCCATCATTCCTGACAACCACCCATGGCTTCAACTGAGAATCATTCAGTCTCTTGGAATGACTTATCTGTAATAAATATGTAATGGTGTAGTCAATGTAACAGACATCATTCACCTTTGTTGTTAAGTGTGGTTCTACAAACTGTTGTTTGTAAACGTAACATTTTGTTCTTAGCATGGTTCTTCATGCAGTGATAAACGTAATACGTTATACTTGTAATTTACTGTCCTCAGCCACTTAATGTAGTTAGGACTGTTCAAGGATCGCGGTCCCTTTAGAAGGTTCTGAATGTGTGATGACTTTGGACCCCACGGAGTTGGTTGCTTAGCAATGCCTTTTACAGGTCTGTTTTGTTTTACATGCAAAAATAAGCCTAGGTATAGTCCGCCGATCCGACTGGCTTTATAGCTGCCTATGTCTTTTGAATTAAAGTGCGCAGTGAACTCGGACAGGTTCAAATCGGTTAATTTTTTCCACTACCAACCTGTCAAAATGGCGACGTAAACAGTAAGACAGCACTGATGGTTAACCGTATCAAATGCTGCAGAAAGGTCCAGCAGAATGATGACGGATGACCCTGAAGCTGCTTTGGCAGACTGGAGGGCAGTGGTGACTGACAGGAGGGCAGTTTCTGTGGAGTGGCCAGTCTTAAGCCGTTTCGAAATATAAGCCGTACAACCACAAGAAACTGTAAAATCGGGGCACAGGCTACGGCTTAAAATATGGTAGAACATGCTCCTGAGTCGCTCCAGTTTAACACCAGCCCTTCATCCACCAGCCCTTCATCCACCAGCCCTTCATCCACCAGCCCTTCGTCCACCAGCCCTTCATCCACCAGCCCTTCGTCCACCAGCCCTTCATCCACCAGCACAGCACAGCCCTCCACTCACACTTTATGAGGTTTATTATTCAAATGGGACCACAAACTTTAGAGCAGGAAAAATTTGATTTCGAGTTTATGCAATGCGTTCCTCTCTCTCACTCTCTCTCTCTCTCTCTCTCTCTCTCTCTCTCTCTCTCTCTCTCTCTCTCTCTCTCTCTGACTCTCTCTCTCTCTGTGTCACCATCACTCCCTCTCCTTCTCTCTCTGACTTGCTTCACCGCACAAAATTAATTGTGAGGAGCAGTATTGCACATAAATGTTCTGTGAAATTTTTTGTTGCGCAAATATTTTACAGATTACTGCAATAGTACAGTTACTCTAGTTGGAAAAAATGATCCCATGCCAATACCAACAGGAATCACAGAGAATGTACCAACATGACCACAAATCTTTAGTCAGCCTCGCAAAGCATGGTTTGTGTTTTTAGAGCGAGCACCAGTCCAGTGGTCCAGAGCCAGACCCCCGCAGGATGTCTGTCAGATGCACAGCTCTCTTATTCGGGAATAATGAACTCCATCTTCTGACAAATTAACATGTTATCTCTGCCAAGCCTGAACCCTGGGACTGTCCTTTTGATACATATTCATGAAGATGAAAGAACATCTGTTCTTTATCTCACTCTGACCTGGGAATTCAAAAGGGTCTTTCTAAAATGTCTCCCCATGAATGGGTTACAACTCACTTAAAAGGGATTTAATACTATAATATATATTTTTTTTTTTACTGTTGATAGCATCTGTCATGTCTATGAATTCTAGGCAGATGTAATGTCTGAGTTAAATGAGATGCTGTCTTGTTGCAGTCTGTGGAGATTCGATTTGACTAAAGATACACTTTTTTGAGGATTATCTTGATAATACAGTTGATGATATTTATGGATAATAGTAATACTAGTAGCGCAACTGAAAATTACATTTTTAATTATTGTTGAGGGCAAAATTTAAAAAGATTATTAAAAAGTTACCCTCTATGCACTGGCAGATTTCCCCTAGAGTTGCAGTTAACTGTTTTCATAGGTATTCTGAAGGGAAACAGATTGACTTTTTGCACTAAATTATTCATACACTATTGATCCAACTTCAGTGTCTTTGAGATACAATGTTGGTGCTGTTGGGACACTGTTTGATCATCATTTCTTTGGGGTTAGCTTTGGGATTCATAAGTCAATTTGCCTTGACAAGGTATTACTTTGGAAAGCTGTACCACTTATCTTTGTCCTTCAGAGCTTCTAGAACGTTCTTCTGCAGATGGACAACAACCCCCCTGCTCACTCGCTCCATTCTGGAAACACAGGAAAGTCACAGTGTCCCTTGGGTGTGCAGAATTCACCCTTTTTAACAGGACTTTCAGAAAGCGTCAGGTCATAAAACACTTTGATAACACTATCACCCCTCTGCCACAATATCCTGTCAGAGGTCATATCTTATCTAATCACAGCTCTGCTTTCTGAATGGCATCTGTCCACTCCGGATAATCTCACCCTTTGATGGAAAGACAGGACTTTATGGCAGTTTCGAGAATAGCGTCACCCTCCACAAGATCGAAACCAATTGAAACAGCGATCATCTGAGGACAGCTGTAGACAGGCTTCCGTCTCAGCAGACGGTTCTGTCGTCCATGTGACAGGCCCTGTGTTCTCCCACTAGGTGATGACAACATGGGCATTGGGAGATGTCACTACATCCCTCAGGAAGACACCGGCTCCTTTATTTTCACGTTTATTCACATCTAAGTAAAATGTTTTATCTTCAAAACATTTTCGAACGATTTGCATTTTGACTTCCTTCAGGCTGAGACTGAAGACAAACATTTCTGTGCTCTCGCCTTTCTCTCGGATTACTACGCACCCATGGGATTAGTTTTACTCCTCATTAATCTTTTACACAGGGGGCATTGTGCAAATACAGTATTGATTTTCTTTTCTTCTTGCTGCTATGACCGTAAATGTGATGTTTGCTGTGTGTATGAGAGAGAGGGAGTGAGCGCACGTTAGCATGTGAGCATATTACTCTGTGTTACTTCCAAACTATTTTGAAGCGAAAAATCCCAAATCTCATTTTGGTGTTGACCTTTGAGCCTCACACTTTTCAGGGTGGACATCACAGCTCATACTGGAGAATTACAGAGTATACCCTGCAAACATTTGCAAACTGTTCATACATAGAAGAGTGTTTTAAGGTCATCTGCAGTTCAGGAAGATAAGTGGGTTTGCTGACATAGTACCAGCTGTCTGCTAATAATTGGAAAACACCCCACTAGGAAAGCCTTAGAGTCCACAAAGAACGTTACTGTTGCTCCGGTGAGTTATGATGCAAAATAGATTTCCTTAAGCACAAGATCAACTTGTTTGAATATTAAATGAGCTATATTGTACAGTACAATGAACACAATTTCAGTTCATGCAAGATTTCACACAAGTGATAGCCCCCTGCTTACTTACTGCTTACAAGAAAAGCACGTACAACGTTTGTGAAATGATTGGACTTCAAATGGCCCTCAGTTCCATCCACTGAAATACGTTTTACTTACATGAGCAATTATGTCATTTAATTGGTTTGTAATGGTACAGTGGAATGGGGTGCGATGGTACAGTGGAATGGGGTGCGATGGTACAGTGGAATGGGGTGCGATGGTACAGTGGAATGGGGAGCGATGGTACAGTGGAATGGGGTGCGATGGTACAGTGGAATGGGGTGCGATGGTACAGTGGAATGGGGAGCGATGGTACAGTGGAATGGAGAGCGATGGTACAGTGGAATGGGGAGCGATGGTACAGTGGAATGGGGAGCGATGGTACAGCGGAATGGGGAGCGATGGTACAGCGGAATGGGGAGCGATGGTACAGTGGAATGGGGAGCGATGGTACAGTGGAATGGGGAGCGATGGTACAGTGGAATGGGGAGCGGACTTCTGCAAAGACAGAGGACTCGTAGCTTTCGAGGGCCCGTGTCTTAAACCAGGGACTGTATTTTCTTTTTTTATTCACACCAGCCAAGTAAACAGTAACAATCCGTAGTGCAGTAAATTGATTTAATCTGTCATGGAATTGTTTTCTGACTATTTGTGATGTCTTTGTCTGTCTATGCTACTGTCTAGATAAGAGGCCTGCGGATATTACAGGATGAATTGAGCTCAGGATGGAGAGATGTGATTCGTCAAATAGCAATCCCTATTTCCCTGACCTTTGTGCTGTTGATTAGAGGCATGTGTCCATCGCCGTGGCGATAGCATCATCAACCTAACCCATCTAGAAGACAACAGGTATCTTTCCAAACCCTTTTCGTGACCTATGAAGGTCAGAGGAGCCTTGGGAAATGCTTTGTCATCAGTCACTCACCAAAAATAACACATTTCCATCATAACAATCCCTGTGAAGACTTAAGGTCCTTGAACTGTGAAATAATTCTGTGTTTGCATGCTCTTCTCATCACTGTGCATATGTTACGGCCTCTCTCTCTCTCCTGCTATCTGGTACCTCTCAGGTGTGGTGCGTTTCCAGCTGATGACGTGGGCGTGTCCATCAAGGCTCCTCGTTAGCCAATCAGGGATATAGAGAAGTGAATGTGAGAGAAGTGAATGTGATATTGTGGGATACTAGGTGTACTGTGATACTGTGAGATACTTCGTGTAACGTGGTACTGTGAAATACCAAGTGTAATGTGATACTGTGTGATATTAAGTGTAATGTGATATTGTGAGATACCAAGTGTAATGTGATACTGTGTGATACTAAGTGTAATGTGATATTGTGAAGACTAGAGGGGTAGGGAAGCTCAGGGACTCTGTTTATTTCTTTGATTTGGCAGACCGCTGGCACTGCCCTACTCCTAACCCTTTGCCTGTTGTCCTCCCTCCCTATTGTTTGTGAGTTTATGTACATGCACATGTGTACTTATTAAAACCGTGTAACAAGGCATTCTTGGTTGTGGCAAACACATTTATTGGCGCTACCCTCCCGCTGTCTTCACCACTGTGCGGCCTAGGGCAGTTGCGTGCTCCTCCTCTCCCGAGCCTTTGGAGGGGGCGTAACAGCCTATTTAATCGACAATGCAAATATTGGAATGACCATACTGAGGTTCACCACATGTTCAGTATTCACTGTGTCTAATCAGAGTAGAACAAGATCACATTGCTAATTCTGATCCTTTAATATTTCATTAATCATATGCACAGCCTGGACAGTGCATGTCACACATGAAATATTTTATCCGCTTCACCATGAACTGAATTGTCTTGTTATATATGGATGACCAATTAACTTGGGATGCTTCATTATGGAACTGAATTCTAATGAGTTTTTCTTGTATAAAAATGTATTTGACTTTCATAGTTGAGACACCGCAATTGTATTTTTTTGTTCTCTCCAATTTTCCTGTCTGATGAGTTTTATTTAATATGTCGACCATGTAAACTACAGAGAGATGTATCAGTCTCAGGGCAAGTGCTAAGGAAGAATTCGAGTTGCACTGTGTAGATGTGAATAGTCAATGGATATGGTTTTATGGATATGGTTTTAATACAATTTATTAGACTATACAATTACATATATGTTTAAACAAAGCTTTGCTGATCAGTCTCAACGAAGGAGGTGCCATCCACACAGATCGTTCGTAGGAGTGATAGCGAACTACCACACATGCACTGCCTTATATAAACTTTAGATCAAATGGCATTCCATAAGGTCAATCAATCAATGAAGCAAACTCTGTGATTGGCTAACTCAACTTAGTGACAGCTTGAAACAATACCAAGTGTCCAGTGTGTCCCAAAGTTCTTTGATGTCACAGCTCTCTCCAGAGCAGTAGATAATAAAGCCACAGGGGTTGACCAATCAAATGGTCAACTGTCCTTTGTGTGACCATCTTCAAACAATACCTTTAATTAACACAAACAATGAAACAGGACACAGTTCTTCTCTAGCCAAAGTTCAGAGCAACTGTCTCATTGACCCCTTACAGTAACCAGAGGACAGAAGGCCATATAAAATGCTTCACCCATCCCCCAGGGCAAGCTGCCCACAGAGCTATCAGCACCTCACATTCCTTTGAACTCAACTTAATTATCTTCCCTTCCTGCCTCTTACCAATGAACATAGAAGATTATAGATTTCATACACATACATCTATGCATATGACCAAAATTTCCACTACAGCAAGTCAGTTTACAGTGCTGTGTTTGTAGTTGCTTCATCTGTCTTCTGGTCATGCGCACCACCACGCTTCCTAGCTGCAGTGGTTTTGAAGATGTTCATGTAAGATCAGATAAGTGTTGTTCCCTCACATGGCATCTGAAGTGACGGTCCAACTCTTTTGATATTTGTCTCTTGCGGATGTCTTTACTGTGTTACATCTAGTTTGTTACAAAAGTGCTTAGACTGTTGCTCTTGTTGGTTAGTGGTAGCTGATTTAAACTGTTGTATTCTTCTTTTTTTAGTTAATCCTATTTTTATTGCTTTCCTACAGGTACACCTGCACTTAGAGATCAATGTTGTGTAATTTTAACTTGTTTAACTACATGCTCTTATGGTCTCTTCCCTTTAGCACTATTTTTTGGTTGTTCACAATATGTACTTCTTGTCTTTGACTACCCGCAATGCTGTGGGGCTATCTTGTTGTTATTATCAGTGACCTATGCACTTTGTGAAGCTCTCTCTTGGAAGTCGCTTTGGACAAAAGCGTCTGCTAAATGAATAAATGTAAATGTAAATGTAAATGTAAATGTAAAAGTGTTCTAAAATACGCCAAAAATGGATTGTTCTATTTTAAACATGTTGTGAAGGTTCTACACAGCAGTTTGGGTACATAGGGGTATGTTATATATGTTGAAATACAGTGTTAAAGAAAGAGAGAGAGAACTCTGTAACATCATGGTGCATTGTTGTCTTGGCCGTAATCATCGTCAGAAGGTGTTTGGTCAGGAGAAAACTCAGAGCAGAATATCTTTCCAAATCAAGGCAGCTTGCTGGTTTATTCAGCAGCAGTGGTTACAAGAATACAGAAGAATGCTAGAGACATCTAACATCCAACACATATTTATAGTCAACATGAACAAACTCCCCCTCCCTCCCTTCCCAATACTACCCATAAAATTTAACACACAGTCAGTTCCCTTTTCCCTGAATGGTTATGTGTACGGGCTCCCTATCCCTGAAGGTCAGCTCGACTTGCTCTCCTTGTTCCTCTTTTCCTCGTTGCTCCTCAGTGGATATTTCAGAGGAACAGGCTAGTGACCCTGGCCTCTGTTCTGAAGTAGTCTCCTTCTAATGCTTGGGAGGGCCCCTCTTTCTCCCATCATTTAGTAACAGAGGAATGTATGATCTCCCAACTTGTGGTTCCATTCTCTGGTTCAGTTAAGGACTAACCCTAAGACTGTCTGGTAGTGATGCACAGACAGTGGCCTACCTCGTTACATGTTAGCCTATGGTTCATGAGGGCAATCACACCGGCAACTGTAACACCAGTATATAAAGACTTTTATGTCCTCCTCTAGTCTGTCTTCAAGAACGACCATGCATGGATAGAAGTAGCATCACAATAACAACACAGTTTACTCTGTGTTTCGTAAAGATTGGTACATGAAGATTTAGGAGTCCAAGCATGCAAGGATGCCAAGATATCTTCCCGAATAATTTTGATAGGTTGACAAAGCTTTTATTTTGTAGTGCTGAGCAGTTTTGGATGACGCTAACAAGGATCTGAAGAGGCTGGAACACAGACAGCATCCGTCTCCTTCTGCTAGACTCCCACAGAGTTCAGCACTGAGCTTGACTACTTTTACATTCTGTTTAGTGCCAGTTAAGTTTTTTATGTGATTGCTCAGTTCTCATAATCTTTGAAGGTTTGGGAATGAATGACTGAGCCATCACTATTGGTCTACCAGTTGAATCTGGTTTAACAACAGCTGAAGCCTCGGCTGAGAAGCAGCACTGACAGGACTTAATACTGTGTAATGAAAGGAAGTAATTAAATGTTTCACCAATTTAATATCTTATGTATTTATGCAACATAACAAATGTGTGTGTTTATGTAACAATAATAATTCAGTTTGTTTTGCTTGAGGGAAGTGCATGCTTACCGGCCTGCTGATGGATACTTGCTCACACGCGGGGAACAAATCTCACTTTCTCTAATGCTCTCTCTCTCTGGCACTCTGGGCGAGAAACACAAAGACACACACGACCTGTAAACATTGTTCCATTAGCTTGACTGGCCACATCTGGATGATTACAGTAGCACCCAGTTCATTGCCTCTAACCTCTGAACTGTAGTCACAGTTTACTGTGAAACTGCACTTATGCGCTGGATCTGCTGCTGTAGAAGTCTCTGTATGTTTTTACATGCCATGTATGTAACTTTTTACAAAAGCGTCTGCTAAACAAAACCAAAAAATACAAACAAATGTAACGTAATCTTTGGGGCAAATATGAAATATGATATGGAGTTAGATTAGTTTCATAATTCAAACAAACAAACGCAACACGATTCAAACAAACTTAACACGATCCAAACAAACGTAACACGATTCATACAAACATACCCTATTACATTCGTTTGCAACCTGACAAACACAAGTTACAAATCCCTGCATTCGTTGGTGTGAATCCCTGCATTCGTTCGTGTGGATTTTTTTAACTTTCCTGACGGGCTTAGATTCACAAATGCATTTTTTCTAAAAGATATCCTCTGCAGCCTATCAGATCGTCTCTTCCAATTTTAGCCAATCACATTAACGTGTCTATGTGGACTTCAACAACCTGCCATAATGATGGACATCGTCTCCTTCAGATCACGATCAATGTCGTCTGGTAGCATGTAGGGGAAATATTGCTTGTTAATCTTATTAAACCGATGATCATACCTGATTAAATATTGTTGAGAATAGCAGGATTCATGTTTAGTCATTTTCCGTGTTTCCTAGGCTAACGCAGAGCCCGTCTACCGATATTAGACATTCTCCGGTGATTGGCTAAAATTGGAGACATCTGATAGGCTGCAGAGGATATCTTTTAGAAAAAATGCATTTGTGAATCTAAGCGCGTCAGGAAAGTTCCAAAAATCCACACGAACGAATGCAGGGATTCACACCAACGAATGCAGGGATTTGTAACTTGTGTTTGTCAGGTTGCAAACGAATGTAATAGGGTCATTTATTTGTGAATCGCGTTACATTTGTGAATCGTGTTCCGTTTGTTTGAATCGTGTTACGTTTGTTTGTTTGAATCGTGTTATGTTTGTATGAATCGTGTTACGTTGTTTGTTTGAATCGTGTTATGTTTGTATGAATCGTGTTACGTTTGTTTGGATCGTGTTAAGTTTGTTTGAATCGTGTTGCGTTTGTTTGTTTGAATTATGAAACTAATCTAACTCCATAATATGACGCTTAGGCTTGTGTGGTTAAGGTTATGTAGCGCCCCCTAGCTTGTCTTATACTATTTTGGAGTGCGCTCCCCAAATTCTTCTTTTAGTGAGAGGTCTCTCTCTCTTAAATTAATTAATTAATGCCCTAGTATTCAGCTTTAAAGATTCCTTTTTACCTTTTACTTATTACTATTTTCCCAACAAGAAGATACACATTAGCAGGAATGAAATACACACTTGCAAGTTTTCCAGTAAATACACGTTTAGTGTACTTTTAGTAATAACAAACACATTGACCATACATTACATGCAAAATACGCAACTCACATTCACACACACACTCTGGCACCTTCAGAATGATCCCCAACTAAAACCCGTTGCAGGCCTGATACGATGCTCGGGTGCGGTGAGACCTAAAACCAATGGTCACTTCACTCTATTGAGCAAAACAAAATAATGGTACCATTTGTAGTGTTGTGTGTCTCTGTTTACTCAGTGATACCTCACTCAAACCGCAGGACAATGAGGAACGGCAGTTGCTCGACGAGTAGCGAGCGTTGGTGTCCGCGTTCTTCCTCCAACGTGGCCAGAGGAACCGTGAGCATCCACGTAGCTCACGGCGCTATCTGGTTTTCTACGCTTCCACAAACTCCCGTGCAAATTGTCCCCGCGCTGGCAACAACCCACACCCGACTTGCCGCGTTCAGCCGTGTTGGCCCGAACAGCTAGCTAATTCACTGGGTTAGTGAATAAACACTCAGTGCTAGCTAGCTACCTTACACACAGTAAGGTAGGCTAGCTGGAGCACTATTCTTTGCTTCTTGTCCGTAGAATTAATGTCTGTCTTCACTATCTCGCCGATAATAAAACAACAAACAATAATATTATTCACGTTTTCTTCTCTGTCACTCACACGCGGACTACCACATCTCTTTCGCCATTCTTCTTCCCGCTTCCTCTCTCCACTCCTCCTCACACTCTCCCCCCAATCCACTCAAACAGCAGACACGACCTCATCACTACCAACTCTTCACAATAAAAGATGTACCGTTCTAAATTATTAAATGTGCCATATTGCTTCTTACACAATAACCTTTTTAACTGTTAAAGATATCTTTTGGAATATAACATTTTAAACATATTTAACATTATAAATTGTACAATTTCAAATAAAGTAAACAAATTAAAATACAATGATTATGACAATACCCCAAAATCCCACAGGGCTACAGTTAGCTTCTACAGGAGGTGTAATATCTCCCGGTGCGCCTGCAGTATGGCCGCACTGACAAGGGCTCCGCTATTACCTAGTATTTTGTTTGTCTGGTTAGTGTTTGTAAGTTGTTTTGTTAATTTTGCAGAGTTGCTCATTCAGTACGACCAGCAAACACTTCTGGATATTCTAAATTAACTCTGCCTCAAACCCCCACAAACCTTTCTCTACCTTCTCCTCCCTTCTTAACCCACCTCCCCCACCCCCTCCCTCCACCCTGACAGCAGACGACTTCTCTTCCTACTTTGAGGAAGAAATCGCGGGCATTAGCAGTCGGTTCCCTAAACCCACCTTTCCTACTCTCCCACCCTCTATCACTGACTGAACTAAATGTCTTAACTCTTTCTCTCCCCTGTCCGAGGCAGAGCTCTCTGACCTCATTCTCTCTCATCGCCCCACCTCCTGTCCCCTTGATCCAGTCCCCTCCCCTCTCTTTCAAACCATCTCTCCCTCCATCAGAACTTATATTCTCCATATGGCCTGTGTTGTTCTGTTCATTTGACAATAAAAGACTTGAACTTCAATAATACAGCAAAGGGAATGTTTAGTATCTTACTTGGAACCCATGACCTAAAAGATAATAATTTTTACAATATGAAACACAATGTATTTTACTATTACTATTATTTTGTTACCTGTTCCTGTAATTGCTTTTGTTAAGACAGTGCATTGCAAGACATTTCATAAAATAAAATAAAAAATGTGTTAACACACAATGGCTGTCATGTTGCTCTATTATCAGAAAGGGGCGGAAGAGAGACATCAGTAAATGTCGTCAGACCCTCATTACAGCCATGTGTTTAATTGTTCCCTTAATTAAGAGCCTCTGAGTGATGCTGCTTCTCCCCTGAGGTAAATGTAGACTGTTTGCTCCTGTGGAAATTGGACACATCACTTGCACTGGTCCACCGTCCACTTACCAGTTGGGTACATGTAACTCAATGTAGTTACATTCGCTCACTTACACAGACAGACTTTGACACCCAAGGCTGAACACAGACACTAACACTCTAACACACACACACACATATACACTGATACACACACACAGAGTTATACTGTGAGGTGGCTGTACTGCCAAATTCTGGTTAGTGATTCATTATAAATGAAGAATGAGAGAAGTTAAGTATAGGACTGTCAGTATAGGACTGTCAGTATAGGACTGTCAGTATAGGACTGTCATCTGATGTGCTCAGAGGGGTGTGCACACACGTATGTGTCTGTGCAATGATTCTGTGTGAAAACATGTGTGTGTTGATGTATTTGTGTGTGTGCACATGTGTTTGTACGTTTGTTTTCTTTGTACAAGGAGGCATGTGTGTGTGTGTTCTTGTGCTAATACACTTAAGCCTTGACCCACTTTGAAACCAGTGTCACAACCAAGTCTCTTTAAATGACTCTGGAGAATTTCCACCCACCATTTGGGAGACTGTGGCCTATAGCACGTTAATCCTGCAGCAGCTCAAAGTGTGTCTGCATCTGAGCTCATGGATGAGACTCACTTCATCTAAAAGGGAAAGGCAGACAAGTGTTCTACGGAAGTCCTATCAACACAGGGCTGATAACTGGCAGGCTACATAAGCACAAGGCTGATACCTGTCAGGTTCTTTAAACTCAGGTTCTATAAACTCAGGTTCTGTAAACTCAGGTTCTATAAGCCCAAGATTGCCAGGTTCGAGGTACTCCATTTTTACATTTAGTCATTTAGCAGACACTCTTATCCAGAGCGACTTACAGTAAGTACAGGGACATTCCCCCCGAGGCAAGTAGGGTGAAGTGCCTTGCCCAAGGACACATCGTCATTTGGCACGGCCGGGAATCGAACCAACAACCTTCTGACTAATAGTCCAACTCCCTAACCGCTCAGCCATATGATCCCCTCCGTCACAGGTTCTATAAGCACAGGTTTGCCAGGTTCAATGTACTCCATATCTTCCAGCTGTTAAAACTCTGGACAAGACTGGTGGTGGTGGCCCAAGGCTCAGAGATTAGTCGTCTCCAACTTTGTACTGGACTTAGTGGACTGTATCATGGTGATGCATGAGTTGGGCCTCTGTGTGAACTCAGACTGGATGAGTGTGATTTGCTGTACAGCATGTTGCAGTCATGCTTCCAGTAGGACAGTGGAGGGAGACCTCACAGATGACTCCAGAATGGAAATGAAGCCAGCTGTATGAACCTGATTCATACAGCAGAATATCCCAAGCTTGAATCTGTAAGAACACAATTGTCTGTGGAAGTAAATTGCTTCATAACACTGCTGCTCTTCGATTTCCCATCACTGGCTGATGCATCGATGTTGGGCAGACATTTCATCAACCACAGGTGTTCATCATTACCTCAGTGGAGCTGAAACAAATCTTGATTGACAGGACTGTATTCTTTAACATGTGATTATGTAGTTGCAATTATAATATGTTGCTGCTGTAATGCAGAACAGCTAATTGTAGTTGTTGTGGATTCTCTAGTCCTGTCAATCCGAGACACAATGTTCACCACAACTGCTGCTTGTCTGCGTTAAATCTTCTTGCCTTAAGTAAAGTACTTTTTGCTTTCTCATGTGTGTTAGCCTTTTGAGAAACAAACTAATACTGTTAAATGTGTTGTTCAACTTTGGTGATTTAACCCCCGTCATCTATGTTCCAACCTGGGGCTAAAGACAAGGATATCTGGGATGTGCCCTCGACTTTATGCCTTTATAAGCACAGAGCTTTGTATTTTGGAACATAGACAAGTGGAGAGATCAACTGATGGACATTGTGCTGACAGTAAAACCTTGAATCAGTGCCAGACAGAACAAGCACCTTAAGGCCAGCGTAAGTGCCATACACCATCACTCCTTTCTCCTCCACACCCAGCTGTTACCAGCTAGCTGCTGGAAACGCCTCGCCACACATTTACGTTGTCATTCTGTTTTTTTTTTCTGGCCTGTGAATTTGGAGAGACAACCAAAATGTGTGTGTTCTGCCATGAATGTTTCAGTACAGAACTAAACAAACCGACTATCAGTAAACAGGCATCATTACAGTTTGAATGGGACACATATGTATGATTTATATTTCCTTTCTAAATTAGTTTAAATATAAACCCTCATCACAGATGCATCCCAGACAGACTTGCCTTCTCCTCAGCACAGCCAAACAAGACACAAGTGCTTTTTAAGGCCAACAAGCAGAAAAATGATTCGCTGTTACAGGAGAATTTCACTCTCTCCAACATAGCAAAATTATGTTATATCTAAATTACATAACTGAACATTCGACCAATAATATATATCACTAAGAATAACCCATGGCATCAAACACATCAAAACTATATTACACCGAAAACTATTGTCAAACAAAGCACTTGCATTCACCTCTCAGAATACTCCACCATCACAGCATCGACAGTTTTCTCGGAGGCGTGCAGCAGCTGAGTCTGGGTATTGAAAGTCGTGTTCGTGTAAACCCATCTCTCTTTATACTGTCTCAGAGCGAGACAGCTAGACAGATCTACTGTATCTCTGAAGCCCTCAAAGCAGAGGAAGTTTGGAAGAAGCTGTTATCGTTTTGACTCCTTGGCAGATCATCCCACAAAAATCATTTATAAAAAAAAGACTGTTCCCACCATTTGCTAAAATGCAGAATGAAAGAGGCAAACAATGAATAGAAGCATTTTTGGGAGCGACCTGCTGTGAGGGCTCTAAAGATGTGTGTACGAGGGCGAGAAACAGACCTGTCGGAAAGCTGATTTCACACCTGCCATATTGCCCTCAGCAGCAGGAGCCCTTTCTGCTGCTGACTCACAGGACACCATCGAGGTGTGTGTGTGTTTCTCATTCTGAATAAAAGGCATTATTTCTCAGCCTGCAAGGAGGAGATAAGCTTGGGGGGCTTGCACTCCAGTCTGGATGGGCTCGAGCAAGGTACCTTGCAGGACACTTTCATAGGGTTGGAAGGTTATGTTGTGGTTGTGTGTGTGTGTGGTCACAGTTGACTTCATCTCGTCCCTGATAGAGGGCCCTCATGGATGTGTGACTCAGTGACAAATGGCGGAATTTAAAGCTCAGCAGGAAGATTTCAGAGCAGCGCAGCTGGAACACGCGCACACTTTGCCAAAATGATCACTACTGGGCCCACTGGAGTGGGCGCATCATGTGATGGTCAGATCTTCGGAGCACAGCTACTGTACTGCCGATCAGCTCTGCTAGGAGCAGAAATGCATCTCAGCCTAACTGCTGCTCTGCGCTTCCCCCAGTGCTGTGTCAGGGGACCAAGGTGGACTGAACACGAACGGTCGTGGTTTCATCCTATAAAGGCTGCAGTATCGAACAGAGTGCTTTCTGAAGAAGAACAATACTGCCAAACATGTACTTTTATATAGGACTATAACATGTTTTACTGGTAAACCAAGGAAATGTCTCCTTGGAGCCCCATGGTGTTATAGAGGGATGGTTAAAGCCCTTCCTGCTTCAGTTGGTGCAGGTGCTTCCTGTCCATCCATGGAAGACCCATCTGTTCACTTCTCGACATCAAATAATTCATCTCTCAATGAGAGGCTTGGGGGTGACATACTACAGCTAAAGTACCCTGAAAAAACGACATCATTCTGAATCAAACATGTTCTGCTCACTTACATAACACACTTCCGTAAGGGAATGCTTTTTTCGCATGAGTAATTTGCTGCGATAACTAGACAAGAATTTACATAATTCCGTTTATTGTCTTGGGTTAGGGTTGCAAGCCTCAGCATGCAAATAGAGGTGGGGTTGGTGGTGAGGGCATGCCTCTGGTTACAGGATACATGTAGTCATTTAGCAGACGCTCTTATCCAGAGCGACTTACAGTAAGTACAGGGACATTCCCCCCTGAGGCAAGTAGGGTGAAGTGCCTTGCCCAAGGACACACCGTCATTTTGCACAGACGGAAATTGAACCGGCAACCTTCTGATTACTAGCCCGATTCCCTAACCGCTCAGCCACCTGACTCCGGTGTCGGGTGAACTTTACATTTTGCGGGTTTATCCCATGTGTTGCATGGATTACATAGCCAGCAAAGCTGGTTTTACTTACTGAGGTTTGACCCACCAGTAATAAAACCATGAACAGACCCCAGACTGAGCTACTCTCCGCAGTCCTTCGTACGAGCCTGATCTATCCTGAAACGTGTTCTTAGAGGCTGCCTAGTATGACATTGGACAAGAAATGTAAACTGTCGTTAACAACACAGCACCCTCAAGCCTGTTTCAACACCTTTTCTGCTGCGTCGCCTTATCACCGTGACTGTTCGAAGAAATTGCAGAAAAGTAATATTTTTACACAGGAGCCGACCATTTCCAGCCTGTGACGTCCTCAGGGTTTATTCAGTACCAAGACTCTGGATGTGGCCTGTAACAAGGAAAGGTGAAGGATAAGTTGTTTATTGAAATGTGAAAATACAAAGCTTCAGCGGTGGTTGTGCGAGGCTAGCACAAAAGCGTTCTCGTCACACAGGAAGTAAGCCCTTCATATCTGCCAGGGTTAAGTTGCCCATTTTCTGTCCGCTTCTTTGTCCAAAATGCCACTGGCATTCTGGGAAAGGTTCAAAAGAAAGAGGTGTCTGCTCTGCCTTTGAAATTCTAATAAGATGGAGACCAAATACAACATTGAACCATTTTACTGCCCTTATCCTTAAAGAGGGTGAACGCTATTTTTTTATTTATGTTTTGATGTGGAAATGCTCGGACCCCCCTCCTTCCCTCTGCATGTAACTGCTCACCAAGATGTGATGTGTGTTTCAGCAAGGACAGGAAGAGAGACAGGCCTGGCTGAAAGAGACAATTCAGAGCTCCATGGCATGTGGCAACTGGCAATACTCTACTGACAATACAACAAGTTCCACCTAAACCTCTCTGGCTGGAACTGTCGGGGGGTAGTATGTGTTTGACAGTGTCTGGGAGAGAAAACGAGAGAGCTGTGTTTGGAATCAGTCCAGCCCAGCTGCATCACAGTACGAGCTGAACAAGTGAACCATGAAAACAGGTTGTTCTAACATGTTGTTAGGGGTGAATAACGAAGGGAATGCAATATTAATGGTGGGTGGTGGGGTCAGGTGATGCTGTTGGTCTTTTGTGCTCGTTCTTTTACTCACACGCTCCTCTCGGACACAAACACTGCTGTCACATCACCACTGTCTGATGTCACATCACCTCTGTCTGATGTCACATCACCTCTGTCTGATGTCACATCACCACTGTCTGATGTAACACTGCCTAGAAGGACCATGGTGACAACATACTGCCCCTTCGTTTAGCACAGCCCTCCCTTATCAGACTACTTAACATTTAATTGGATATTTTTCAGAATTGCCTTGAGGACTTTAACACATTTAATGCAAATTGGATGAATTATGAAAATGCTGAAAATGAGGAGGGATGTATGCAATGTAAAAAAAAACATTTTTTGCTTGTAATAACCAAGGGAAAATGCAGAGTGGCAACTTTAAGGTTAGAAGAAGAATCAGAATCAGAATTGATGTTTATTCGCCATGAAAATTTGCTCAGACAAGGAATTTACTTTGGCAGGAAGGCTTACCTAGGCAGCCATTTTCGGCGCCAAGCGATGTTACATTACCTACAAAGCAATACCTATAGTAAAAACACTGGAACATTAGAATCGCTCTGGATGTGAGGGGGGAGGAGATGTGAGGGGAGGGGATGTGAGGGGGGAGGAGATGTGAGGGGGGAGGAGATGTGAGGGGGGAGGAGATGTGAGGGGGGAAGAGATGTGAGGGGGGAGGAGATGTGAGGGGGGAGGAGATGTGAGGGGGGAAGAGATGTGAGGGGGGAGGAGATGTGAGGGGGGAAGAGATGTGAGGGGGGAGGAGATGTGAGGGGGGGGGATGTGAGGGGGGAGGAGATGTGAGGGGGGAGGAGATGTGAGGGGGGGGGGATGTGAGGGGGGAGGAGATGTGAGGGGGGAGGAGATGTGAGGGGGGGGATGTGAGGGGGGAGGAGATGTGAGGGGGGAGGAGATGTGAGGGGGGGGGAGATGTGAGGGGGGAGGAGATGTGAGGGGGAGGAGATGTGAGGGGGGGGGGAGATGTTGTGAAGGGGCAGTTGAAGGTTGTGTTACTAAACCAAGATCAATACTAACACCCACTGACCCCTGAAAAACCTGACCTCCCCTCACATCAAGCTGCAATGGGAACTAAAACCATCATTAAGTGTAACTATGTAGCAGTTATGGAAATACAATTTTGTTACTATGGGTTTTGCTATGTAGTTAAAGGGTAGTTAACGTCATCTGAATGTAGACTGTTTCCATTAAAGCACTTCAATGTTGTATATTCAACATCCCTCCTTTCCTGCTCTCAGGTCCTGGAAATGGAAAACAGGGTATAAGTGTGCAGATGGTGTTCTGTGCGTCTGCTGAGTGATGGTAAGGCCATCACCTGAGTTAGTGTGGAATCAACAGTGTTTATGGAAGCCTCAGCTTCAGAACAGGAGTACAAATTCAGCTGAGTTAGATGCCTGGTCTTATCCACCCAAGCTGGGAGGTTGAATGAAATAAAAAGCCACGCAAATCCCACTGTGCAGTCCACGTCTCACCATATCGCTCTCCCTCCCTCTCTCTTACTCTGTCTCCCTCTCTCTTACTCTGTCTCCCTCTCTCTTACTCTGTCTCCCTCTCTCTTACTCTGTCTCCCTCTCTCTTACTCTGTCTCCCTCTATCTTACTCTGTCTCCCTCTCTCTTACTCTGTCTCCCTCTCTCTTACTCTGTCTCCCTCTCTCTTACTCTGTCTCCCTCTCTCTTACTCTGTCTCCCTCTCTCTTACTCTGTCTCCCTCTCTCTTACTCTGTCTCCCTCTCTCTTACTCTGTCTACCTCTCTCTACCCCTCTCTTTCTCTCTCTCTCTTTTTCTCCCTCTCTCTTTCTCTTTCTCTATTTCACTCTCCCTCTCTCTCTTTCCCTCTCTCTCGCTCTCTCTTCACAGCATATCTCTCTCTCTTTCTCTCTCATATTCATGTAACTCATTTCTCCTCTATCACTATAGTTGTCTCTCTCCTGGGTCTTATTAAAAAGCATCGCTTCTTCGACAGTGTCTTGCTGAGAGATGTTATACTTGTATTAAGTACCTTGGGATGTCGCCTATAAACGATGATTATCTTTGAATGTGGGGACGAATGCATTCCAATTATCTAGTTATTATTCCCCCTTCCACCACGTAGAATTGAAAAGACACAACAGGGTTCCCTAACAATCTGTTATGTGAGTCACAGAGAGAGAGACAAGATAACTGAGATATATTCATCTCTTTGCAGAATGATGAAGACCACTGCATGCACAGCAGATGTAAAAGCTGTGGTCTATTCAATAAACGTCCCTCTGGGAGATAGAGACGTGAGCCAAATCGTCATTCATCCTCTAGCCGAATCTAATCTGCAAAAGTCTTTCAAATACTGCTGCGTTGTTCTTCACTTCACTTCAGCATCTGCATCGTGTTTTTAGGACTCACTCACATGTAACGTGTGTCCTCCTCATGCCACATTACAGTCACACATGTGTATTTGGTTTCTGTTTACGGTTTTTCTCAATTGGTTTGGCTCATTTCACGAAACAGAAATGACATTCTCAAAACAACACGTGCAAACCTCCAAACCGCTGGGCACTTGTTCACAACATATTGGAATTGTTTATTCCTTTAATCAAATTGCAATTGTATTAGCACATCCTTGTAAATGACAAGTGCAATTGCCTACAGTTTGCACACATTTCAAATGATTTTGCACATCTTTGAAATTTTTAGGTATAATTGCCTTCAATTAGGCCAACTATCAATTGAAAATATCTTGCTGGTCTAAACTGACTGTTATTTCTCAGTCAAGTGGTTGTTCTCTGCAAAACATATTGGCATAATTTCCTTGTGTACATCATCACCTGCACAATAGTTCACTCCACTGTCAAAAACCTTTCAGGCACATAATACCATGAAAAACATCATGGTATATACTGTAATATGGATCTCTTGGATCATCTGCTTACAGTCATTGTCAGGTGCAACTAGAACTTTACTAAACAATGGGACACATCCGATCACCAATCACACAGTAAGTTTAGTTAGCTGACAGGAGCTATGCAGCAGTAAAATGAGTGAAAAAATAGTGAAATCCTTCCATCAAATATATAGAGCTTGTCCCAGGCCAGCTCGGGGGAAACATCACTGTTTATGCTGCCATTTCAGAGAATGGTGTAGTCACCCACATTCCCAGTCTTGGCCCATACAATACCCAGACACTCCTGGTGTCCTTGGACTGCCTGTACTCCGATCTTATCCCTCTACATGAGACCACTTTCTTACATTTGTCATTGTGTGGGACAGTGTAAGCTTCTACCGTCACCCGCTCATCAGGATTCACTGCCCATCAAAGAATGCTAATGGTGCTCATATCACCTAACTCCCCGTTCCTTAAACCTATCCAGGAGGTTTTTTCTGCATGGAGGTGGAGGGTTTATGAGCATCGGGCTCAAAACCAGAGGTCCCTGCTCCAGGCAATGGATGCTGCTTGTGATGATGTCACAGCAGATAAGTGTAGGGGATTGTTGCGGCATGAACAACAATTCTTCCCCTGTTGCATCGTAAGGGAGAACATCAGATGTGATGTCAATGAAATCTGTGGCCAGACAGACAGTGAGGACGACAACTAGTGAAACTCCAGCTTTGCTTTACTTTCTTACTGTATGTGTTTCCTTCTTGCCGTGAAATGCACCCTCTGCAACTCTGACTAGGAGGGGGTCACTTGCCTGAAACTTACTGTGGTTACTCATACTACTAGTGTAGGTTATACATAATGTTAGTTTTGATGTGCTTATTGTATGAAAGTATATTGTGCTGTACACATTTCCTGTAACAGTAACCATGATGTATGGCAATTACAGTAACAATTTCCATGGCAGTGTAAGTGCAATATGTGATGTGAAACCTTGTAGGTTACTCTTGAATTACTGTAATCTTTTTTCTGTTTGATGCACATTTACATTTTACATGTATTCATTTAGCAGACGCTTTTATCCAAAGCGACTTCCAAGCTGTCTGCTTTACAAAAGAGCATAGGTCAATGATCCTAAACAACGAGATAGCCACAAAAACATTGTGGTTAGCCAAAACATGAAGCATACATTACAGTATTGTTGCTTGCTTTTCTACAGGTGCACTCTTGCACTTTTGAGGTTCATGTTGTTTAGTTGTAACTTGTTTGGCTACATGCTCTTATGGTTCTTCTCTTTGGCACTTACTGTATTTGGGTTTTTCACAATGTATGCTTCATGTTTTGGCTACCCGAAATGTTTGGGGCTATCGCGTTGTTACTGTATGATCAGTGACCTATGCACTCTTGTAAAGCTCTCTTGGAAGTCGCTTTGGATGAAAGCATCTGCTAAATGAATAAATTTACACTGTAAATGCAGATTGAGACACATTGTATTCTGGAAAGAAAACATCTACTACAGTAACTGTAGCACAGTGCACATGAGGGATATTTCTAAGGTCCACTGCCATACTGACAAAACATCTAAACATTTTGACCTGCAGTGTTTACACAATGCCAAAGGGACTTTTCATTTTGGGGGCACTGACTATTTGTATGAGAGAAGGATTTAGTTTTGACTGATAAGTTGTCTGTTTTAGGAAAGAGATGACCCTTTGCCGGTGTTCCATGGTGTTTTGCTGAACCATCTGGGTTATTTTGGCAAATGTATTTAAAGGTTTGAGAATGTTCAAATTTTTTTCGAGCGATGAGCCAAAGCAATCGAGAAGGAACTTTTCATTTTGAGGGCACTGACTATTTATATGAGAAAATGATTTGGTTTTGAAGCATGAGTTAACTGTTTTGGGTGAGATATGACCTTTTGAAGGTGATCTATGTAGTTGTGCTGAACCATATAGGCTATTTTGCTAAATGCACGTGGAGCTTTGAGAATGTCATTTCTGTTTCAAGAATTGAGCCAAAGCAATCGAGAAAAACTGTAAGAGCACGTGTGAAAGCCCCCCTAAGAAAACCTTTCATCCTGCACTCTCCAGAGACAGGAATTCAGGAAACGTTTCTCCAGCGAGACCTGAAATCCGCAGAGGAAGAGAGCGTGTACTAATGAGACACAGAGGGAAGGTCCTACTGTAATCAGCTTCTCTCTTCCTGCTCTCTGTTCTCACACTCCGCACGGCTGGACAGGCTGGTGCGGACGCCATCATAGACGATGTTTTCTCTGTAGTGATGAGTGAGCTCTCAGATGGTGAGTGTTCTCTCTCTGTAGTGATGAGTGAGCTCTAAGATGGTGAGTGTTCTCTCTCTGGTGATGCCCAGGTTCAGATATCTCTTTGGACCAGGCTCTGTTCAACATGGAGGTAATGTGAGGCCTTGTTTTGGCTCAATGTAAAGCTTGCTTTCAGGTAAGGTCTCTTCCTTACTTTGTTTTCCTCAATACCAGAAATATGTTTCCACATGCTCTTATGTGGCCTTGTTGTTAAGAGGGGGCTTCTTTGCAGCACTAAGGCCTGCTTGATGGTCGAGTGCAGCTGTCTTTCTGGAGTTTCCCGCCTCTGCTGTCTTATCTCTGATAGTCATAATGAATGTGGTTCCATAATCGCTTCTGTGATCAAAGCACTTTACGCTTATTGGAAGACAAGAACATTTTTTATAAACATTTACCGCATGCTCCACGAATCAGAGAAAACTATTTTGTTGCATTATTTCAATTACTCATTGTACAAAGAGCACTTTCAGATTGAATGGATGAAATCTAATTCTGTTCAAGACCAAAGCTGAGGATTTTAAAGCCTGGTTTACATTCAAAAGCCATGATGGGTTTAAATGAACCCATTTAAAAGACAAAACATTTGAGATCTGATGGAAACACTCGCGATGGAAGGGATGCTATTCTACCAGGCCTCAGTGCAGCTGTTGGATGGAAACTGATAGAAAAAAGATAACAGTGAACAGATGCGGAGATATCTGAGATAAGACAAGCAAGACGGATGGAGGGGCCTGAGCATGGCAGGCCCCGCGGCTGTGCTGCAACGCTGCCATCTGCCTCCCTCACCACGCTGGTGGGTGCAGGGAAGCACTGATATTCCTCAAAAACAACTCTTCTTCTGTACATGATGCGCTGCCAACTCCATTTTCATTCCGACAGCTTTCTATCTAGTCAAGGTTTCTGGTGTTAAAACAGTATATTTGAGTGCCCACAGCAATATGAGGCCGTGTTATTTAGTGTAGATGTCACGACCCACTCCCCTTGAGCTCGATTTCCCTGTCTGTCTGGTTTGTTCTGTGTTTTAAGTGGCGTTCCTGAACGTACCCCTTTCCGGTTGCTGGGCAAGAAACCTGCTCTCACCTGTCCCTCTTCAGCAATAAACACACCTGGTCCTGATCATCATCATCACTACACTACTATAAACACACCTGGTCCTGATCATCATCATCACTACACTACTATAAACACACCTGGTTTGTATCACCAATAAACATCACCTTTTTCACCACCTACCAGTCCAGGTCTGCGTTTGGGTTCAATCACTGGGAACTGGGATAGTAGATCTGTATACTGTAAAGCCATCAGCCCAAAAGTAATGAACTCCGATAACATTTCAAATTTTAAAGGAAAACTAATTTCAAATCTTAACAGATTTTCACTGTACATAAATTAATCTAAAAGGGCTTTAAATTAAACTACTTTTAGACTGGCCCACAATATTTCCACAACATTAAGGAAAAAACTAGTTGCATATCTTTGTCAACTCTACACCTAGAGTTACTGAGGTGGGTGTTTCACTGTAGGGTTCGTTTACCAGGAAAAGCCTCTTTTCACTCACATCACAAAAAGGCACCAACAAAAGGTGTACAAAGCCCTGCTGCACTCCCCTTAATGTAGGTCATGGCCAGTCTTTACAAAGAAGCTTCTTTAAAGATGTCATTAAATCTTTGCTAAACATTAACCAGCTGGGGTAAAAAATTAACAAGGATTGCTTAGGTTTACAAAACATTGAAGCCACATAAGAAACGATGAGAAGCTTCAGTTGATATAACCATGGACTAAACTCTCTAGAAAGAAGTGTGCTGATTACTCCAAATAGATGTCATTTGGGATAATAGCACAAGGTACAGCTATCTGGGTTAGCAAGACATTGTCATGAACCACAATGCATTGTTGCCTGTACATTTGACAACTTTGAGCTGTAAAATGAACAGCAAAACAGCAGGACGGAAATGAAGGCAAGCAGTTGTTGTGTTGTGAGAGAATGAGACAGTAAGGGAAACCTTCTAACCATTGAAAGTTTGTAGTAGCTTTAGTAGCTGTAGTAGCTGTAGTAGCTTACTGTGAACAGGCACACTGTTCAGCAGGCTGTATGTTCATCGTCATCATGGGAAAGGGAGAGGTGGAGGGAGATGGAGAAGGAGAGGGGGAGGGAGCGGGAGAAGTAGGGGGGTGAGGGGGGGGGGGGAGCACAGTAGACAGTCCACGGCTGGACCCTTCAGTCCCATGCCGAGTCTTGGATGGAGATGTGTTCAAAATGAACACGTCACCAAATCTTAAATACATGGAGAATACATGGTATTGACCAAATGACTGACCAATAACAGAAGCATAGCCACTAGGCCATTCCAAATTATAATGAACCACGACTTCATAAATAGCATGATAAACAATGGGCTAATTAAAAATTAAGAATTTTTGCAATCAATTTGTATATCTTTTAATGCAACACAAACATACCACAATTGCATGAATTACAACATTTGGTGTAACATTTCGTTTCCTCATTAACTGCTGTGGAATGGCGAAGTCTTGCGGACGGTTATCGCATCTTTATCATGCACGCCAGTCACAATAGAATCAACCAATCCTCTCAGCTGGGGAGGCGCCTTGAAAGAGACGCTGCATTTAAAAGCCTGTGGAGCGCCGCCAGAGTGCACGATGAACAACAAAGCGTAAAGATGCAGACTTCTCTACAGATGTTGAGTACTTATGAAAAACATTTACTGCCTAACTGTAATGTTGTACATTTGAGTACTTCCGAGTCCGACTATCTTTACCGTCAGGAGCGTAATAGGTGATATGCAACCGGCACACAGATTAATGCTGGTGAAGGCACCCGGGATTGTCTTGTTAACGGAGAGGATGGCGGATTTGTGGAACCATACAGGCAGCTTATACAACCGATCGGGTATGATCCCGGATCGTTTCAGCAGTTTGGAGGACATAGATATTCCCGCGGACGGTAGTCCAACTTTACGCATCATGATTTCCATAGTGTATTCTGTTGTGTGCGCAGCAGGTTTGGTTGGAAATCTACTGGTCTTTTTCTTGATGAAAGTGAGACGAGGAAGGAAGAGGTCCACGATCAACTTTTTCATACTTAACCTGGCCATGACAGACTTTCAGTTCGTTCTGACCTTGCCTTTTTGGGCGGTGGACACAGCCATGGACTTCAGTTGGCCATTTGGAAATGCAATGTGTAAGATCATTTCCTCAGTCACTGTAATGAACATGTACGCAAGCGTGTTCTTTCTGACTGCTATGAGTGTTACTCGCTACTGGTCTGTTGCCTCGGCTCTGAAAGACCGCACGCGGAACAGATACTGCTCGGTGAGATGGGTGAGCGCAGTGCTCTGGGTCTCGGCCACCGTGGCTACCGCACCAACTGCTATATTCTCCACAGTGACAAACGTAGCTGGTGAAAAACTATGCCTTCTCAGATTTCCAGAAGGCCATTACTGGTTGGCTCTGTACCACTTACAGAAAATCCTCGTTGCCTTCGTTTTTCCCATGCTCATTGTCACAGTTTGCTATTTACTGCTTCTCCGGTTCGTTCGTTTAAGGAGCATGAACAACAACCACATAAAAAGGAGGTCTAGAGTCACAAAATCTGTAACCATTGTTGTCCTATCCTTTTTTTTGTGCTGGATGCCAAATCATGCTATTACATTCTGGGGTGTTTTGGTGAAATTCAATGTTGTTAATTGGGACAAGTCGTATTATATTGTTCACACATATGTTTTCTCTGTGACGGTTTGCCTTGCGCATGCCAACAGCTGCTTGAACCCAGTGTTGTATTGCCTTATGCGAAGAGAGTTCAGAAAAATGCTGAAGGATTTATTTTGGCGGATGTCTTCACCAGTGATGTCAAACTCCTGTCAAGTGCGACCGTTTTCTGGAACTCTTAAAATGGACCAAGATGATACCCAGATAGTTATCCCTTTGAATGTCATGGAAACCGACCAGTGTCAACTATCAATTGAAAACGGACCATGTGAATCTTCCGTTGTCAACCAGCTCCGTAGGTAACTTGACTTGGCGCACAGAAAACGGACTGGGATTATTTACAGTGCAAAGGACTTTCGATGACCAAGTGTACTAGGGTACCAAACTACACTTTCTCGAACTTTAAAAAAAAATGTGATCAAACAACACCTGTGCCGAATTGCGCAAAGGACACATGCGCCGCACTTTGTTTCCTGATCGTCCTATTGTATGCTTAAGCTTCTTTGCAGCGCGTATAGTTGTGTTATAATTTGACTCGAGTAAAACGACGTTTCGAAAAATCTTCAGTTACCTTTCATGAGAATAATTCTTATAAGATGTTGTTTAAATCCACGCCCAAGTGTGTTTTAAGGCTATACGTTTTGGGGGGCTGTATTTTTTATGGCCACTTCGAACGTAGGCCTAATGTTCCAGTGAAATTCTCTACATGTTTTCACAGTATTCTATTCTAATCACTTTCCGTGCTTTGCGTAGTTGTGGCTGTACACCCGCAAGGACATGAAAACATTGTTGATCACGCACTCACTGCGACTTAACACCGCAAAACCACACGTATGGTTGCGCAATTGAGCTAAAAAAAAAAACACGTTGAATGTTGTAAGTATTAAACTGAATTAGGCCTCCTCATGAAACATTCGTAAACATTTGTGACGTCCATGTTTTTCAAAATTGTATGTGACAGGTGCCTGTGAAACAAATAATGTGTAAACGAATGTAAAAACTGCCAAGAGCAAGGGGCGAATAAAATGATTTCCAGCGTTTGGTTTTATGACTCAATACAACACGCTGTGATGCGTTGTAGACTACCTGCTCATGTGTATCACTACCATGGATATTCACGCACAAACATGCAAATAAAGGAATCACTGTAACTTAGTCCACCAATACACGTGACATCTCGAAAGGGTTAGTGGACAATATTAAGTCATGTCTATTACACGTAGATTATACAATTTCATCTGTACAATACATAACGTGTACACACTACCAAAAGTGCAGGAACATGCCATGGGCTATTAAGGCAAGGAATCGTTCATCTGAAAACTCATATGCTTGACAAGAAAAATGAGACAAATCGTGGAGAAATTGTGGTGTAATCAATGTAGTCATTGGACCTTGCAAATTAAGCTTTAACGCCTTAAGCCAATTTCTCATCTAACCAACAATAATGTATCTTAGACCATGAATTGGGTTTGTTTAAATAAGTCATTTTCTTGTCAAGGAATGTGTTTTTCTGAATATTTCTAGCCGATACTGTAAAATAACAGTTCTAGCTATTTCCGACATTGACAGCAGAAAGATAATCCATTGTATCACAATAAATACAAATAATTCACTGTATAATTACAATCTTTTGTGGCTTGACAGCTCATCCTACACATTAGCATCCTGACAAAGCCAGAGTTCATAATCATGACAGCCCCCAGCAGCAGCGTGTGTATGACCCACTCCAGGGTCTGTTGTTGTTCTGCTACGCTGCTCATCAGGCCAGCCGCTGCACATGAGCTATCAGAGTTTCGGACCTCAGTTAAAACACAAAATGATTCATATGACCACTGCTCTGATCTCAAAATGGAAATGTCCCAGAGTTGAGGTGTCTATGGATGGACCTCTTTAAATCTCTCTGGATAGGAGCGTCTGCTAAATGACTAAATGTAAATCTCAGATGGCCTGCTAGTAATAATGAATTGTTTGGGGCCAAAGGGTCATATTTATATTACAAATCATAAGATGAAATATACAAATGAAAGAAATGTGTAAAAACTAGGGCAAACAAAATCTTCCATATTACTCCATGACTGTCCTTTATTCGTAAGTTTAGTTGGAATGCTTGAGGGATATCAGACCTCTCCAGGCATGAGGCTCTCTTCACCTGTGACAAGGTGTGGGACTGGCCTGTAGTATACTTGCAGTGCACATGGTGAGACACCAGATGGCAGTGCAACCCCTAGAAACATGACAAACAGGACCTAAAGCAGATATATTTATGTGTACTCTGATGTGTTGACAGTCTGTGTTAACAGATGAGTTGATCATTAAGGTCCCTCTTAAAGGGCGGTGATGTGATCATAGGAACTTGTGCTACATTTCATAGTTAAAATCCAAACAACACAGTCCCTTTATGAATATCTGTGAAACAGATACTGTACCTTTTCTAGTTGTACATATAAATTGTTTTAGTTTAAACCAGGCACAAAAGGATTATGTTTAACATGCAAGTCTTGTTTTACATATATACTTTAACACAGACAATTCTACCCAGTTAGCACACAGTGTGTCTTCAGTAGAGACTTGAGGTTTGTCCTGCCTGTCGTTCGGTCAATACTTTGCTGATGGTCGGGTCACTGCCTTGGCAAACTCCTCATAGTTGATTCGCCCATCAGTTCCGACACCCGCCTCCTTTAGCATGTCGTCCACTGCAGACAGGCAGAAAGGGCTGTCAGTCAAGTCAATATACTGTATGTGACCTAGCTGATTGATAACGTCACTCTACAGTTTTACAACAACATCGTCTAAGTTGTAAAGGTGGATTCTGAGACTATAAGGTATGTGGCAGAATTGGCATAGGTCAATCCTAATTGGTATATTAAATCTTGCCTTATAATATCTTTAAAAAAAACAACATTGTAATATCCATAGTTTCTTCATTTTATTATATAGATTGATATGGGCTCTTGTTATGTAGACAGAGATATGTCCTTTTCTACCCAGTGTGTGTTCCTCCTGTCCTGTACTGGGAAGAAAGCCGTCAGACCCAAACATCACACAATCGACTACCACTGCCTTTAGTATCTGCCTGATGGTCTGAGCAGCAGCTGGAGTTTCTTATCTTTTTCAAAGTAAAATAAAAGAATCTCTGTGACCTTTGTGTTTCAGAGACACTGCAGCATACCGTTATTGTGTCTTTAATCTGCTCATGATCCTCGAGTCATAGTCTGGTGTTACTCTGTCCTCACCCAGCTGACTGATAAATATGAATGAACTTGGTTTCTTCAGTCACCCTCAGAAGCAGCACTGAAACAGGGAGCATCTCTCTTCTTCACCTCGGTAACTAGCTAGAGGTCCCGTGTCCCTGAGGGTGACGTCATCACTGAACATAGCTTCAGGACTTGTCAAGTTGCAAGGTTTGGAAACGGTAAGCGGTACCCATTAAAAGGATGTTGTCACAAGAGGTGTTGCTATGAGGTTTAATGGTAGTTAATGCACTTGAAGTGCTGCCTCGGGTTTCCTTTGAATTAAAGCCAGAATAAACAATACATGATTTGTACAGTTACTAAATCATGGATTTGAATAAAATTCAGTGTCAAAAATGCCAAAAATACCAGACACATGAAACTAAGGTGACAGGTGTAGTTACTTTGAAGGGAGGGGGTGGGATATTATGGTTTAAATCATTTGGAATAGAAGCTCAAATAGCTAGCTTCGCAATACTTGGCTACACCAGTTTTATTAGGGTTCTTCTGGTAGGATCACATCCCCCCCATATTCAAATCTGGTCAAAATGTCCCCCCCAATACATTGATTGAGAAAATATAAATGAGCTACACTACGACAGGCAACCAAATATAAAAATAAATCTCAGGGCGAGACCCTCAGACTCCCCAGCAGATTTCGTCCCCCCCCAATGTTGATTCCAATGCTATGGCCTTGCAATAAATCCAAGATCATTTTGACAGATGGTTTTTCAAACCCAATAGGGTTCAAAATGACATCACTCTGAAGTACCATGAACAATTTCACCTTGATATGTCAAAATATGATTGAATTAGAGCTGTTTAACTTTGGCCGATTCTAACAATGCTTACCACATGAGGAACAGCTTTCTTTTTTACACAGTAACTGACCATGACAAAGTCCAGCAATGAGAATAGCTCAATGGGCTGAGACAGTGTACTGTAAAGTGAAAGGTCTTTGACCCTGTCATCATTTTGATTATCTGTTTAGTTAAACAGGATGACATCATTCTAAAGTACCATACGCAATTTCACCTTGATATGTCAAAAGATGATTGAATTACAGCTGCTTAAACTTTGCCCCAAAGCTGACCAAAGCTATTACTCTGCCTTTTCCATTCATACTAACTCAACAGTTGATATGTAGTTTAAAGGATAAAGAGGCTGACTTTCAACCACATGCTCTTGAGTTCGAATCCCCATTCAGCCTGTTGTTTGCCCAACATTAAGTAATTTTGCTCTCTTGTTGTCCAACTCTTGATCTTCTACAATGTAAATTTGTATAATATTTTGCCATTTTGCAGAGGAACCCACATTGCTGCTTGCAGCTATATATTTATTACTATTATTATTACTACTAGTAATAGTAGTAATAGTACTATTACTTACTATTAGTATCACAAAATGGATCCTCATGATAGTGTGTTGTGGAGGTAGTGATCCTCATGATAGTGTGTTGAGGAGGTAGAGATCCTCATGATAGTGTGTTGTGGAGGTATAGATCCTCATGATAGTGTGTTGTGGAGGTAGTGATCCTCATGATAGTGTGTTGAGGAGGTAGTGATCCTCATGATAGTGTGTTGTGGAGGTAGTGATCCTCATGATAGTGTGTTGTGGAGGTATAGATCCTCATGATAGTGTGTTGTGGAGGTAGAGATCCTCATGATAGTGCGTTATGGAGGTAGAGATCCTCATGATAGTGTGTTGTGGAGGTAGTGATCCTCATGATAGTGTGTTGTGGAGGTAGTGATCCTCATGATAGTGTGTTGTGGAGGTAGTGATCCTCATGATAGTGTATTGTGGAAGTAGAGATCCTCATGATAGTGCGTTGTGGAGGTAGAGATCCTCATGATAGTGTGTTGTGGAGGTATAGATCCTCATGATAGTGTGTTGTGGAGGTAGAGATCCTCATGATAGTGTGTTGTGGAGGTAGTGATCCTCATGATAGTGTGTTGTGGAGGTAGAGATCCTCATGATAGTGTGTTGTGGAGGTAGTGATCCTCATGATAGTGTGTTGTGGAGGTAGTGATCTGTACCCTCCTGGTCGGTGAGTTTCTCCCCCAGTCCGGTGAGCTTGGCCCTCAGCTCTGGCGCCAGGATGAAGCCCCTCCTCTGCTTGTCTGTCATCTTCATGGCCTCCAGGATCTCCTGGCAGGGCTGCTCCTGCTGGTGCTGACGGTGCATGATGCTGAGGAACGTGGAGAAGTCCAGCTCCCCAGCCTTGTCTGGCACCAGAGCAACGAGCAAATGTGTCAACAATGTGTAACATACTCATATATGATACCTACCAAGACGTGATATATTGATATATTCAATTATGAGACATGATGTGCATGAGGGGGAAAGTACTTTAACCAAAGCATTAGCAAACTGGTTGTAAAGTAATACATTCAGTGCAGTCTTTGAAGTAACAAAGTTTAACAACGAAGATAAATAAAATTTGCCTGACAGAAAAGTCTCTCACCTATTGTGTGGCTCTGCAGGTGTCTGTCTATCTCAGTGAAGGTTGGACAGGCTCCTAGGCAGCGCATAACTGTGATCAGGTCTTTCGCTTCGATTTTACCCTTGTGCTTCTTGTCATACAGTGAGAAGCATTCCTTGAACTCTGTGGAAGAGAGTCTGCAGTCAAGATTTACAACCCAGGGCTACTGTGTGTTGAGCAGTAGGGGAGGCAAATACTAATTGTGTACTAAAGGTATACTGAACTTGGTGGTACTTTCCCTCAAACACAGTTCGTTCCCACCGTGCACGAGGGATTAGAGTAGGCCGACCAAGCTGTGCGGTCTCAGCGCACTCACCCAATCAAAGTGAAACATGATGCGCCACAGACCACTTTATTGATTAGTGACTTAAATCATGAATATCTTCTATCAGTTGCCTTTGAGAACTAAGCTACTAGTCTGCTAGTAAACACCACCTGACAATGTAACGTTGAAGAGCTGCACTTAATACACAAAGACATTTTCTTGCAAACAGTTATGAATAAAAAGTGAAGCATTATGCGGCCTCTGGGAACATGAAACACAAAGAATCTTTGTAACGTGCGCAGGCAAACGGAAAATGAATTAAGCTGAATACGTGTCACAAACGATCAACGTCTCGCTTCAACAGGCTATTACTTTACTCAATTCTGAGATATTCTTGCTCCGTGTACTGCGAATGTCCATGTAATTGATTGATTATTTGTCGAATAATCTTCAAATTATGTCTAAATACGGAAGGTTGCTGTGCATAATTATTAGGAGTTCAACACCAGTTTGATTTGACGTGGGACCTTTATAAATTGGTTAAGGGTATAGTCCACACAGTGCATTATTTCACCAGCGAATAACCCTCAATAGTTCAAAATTAATTTCTAACATGTTAAATAAATCATTCTGTATCTTGCTTTGAGTATAGTGTATCTGCGGCGCAGAAATAATCAATTTACCATTTATCTGATCGTGCGTCAGGAACTTTGCCTGGAACAAAGTAAGAGAACATATTCAGACGAAGGAATGGCATATTAATATCCGCAATAACTTATGTAAAATATTATAACTTGTCACAGATAATTCACCAAACGTAGGCCTACTTACCATTGTGGTCAGTGCTGAATGCTACCGTCTTTGCCAGTGTCATGCACGCGTAATGAGGCTACTTTTATTTTGAAGTTTACGAAATTGATACAGCCCGTTACCATGAATACACCATTACGGACACTACGTGACCACTCCACCATCCCTGAACTTAATGAGAACTTTTTCTTAGGTGCTGAATGTGAGACTAAAGTTGATGACTATCAATCTTGAACTGACATCTACACATTTGTCTTTCAGCGCTACAATTTCTTTTATATGTGATGTTATAGTACACTTCTGGTGTTATGGAATGGATAATAAACCGTTGCTTAATTTGAAAAGTCTGTTAGGGTGTGCATATATTTAATAAGATGGGTCAATTAATATATGGACCTAATAGAGATATCTGAAAGCAGGAAGGTTTAATATTTCAAAAATCTTGGAACATCCTCATCAACCACCCCCCTCTAAATCATCCTCCACAGTGACACATGATAATAAAAGATGAGATGGTTTAATGAATAAAAAAACTAATATAAGTGTGGAATAAATACCAGAAGACTCCCCCTGACTAATCCAGAGTACTGGACAGTATACATGTGTGCCGTCATCTCATACAAACTATCTCCACAGCCCAGAGCTACCACTCCCTCACATTCAGCTTAACAAGGTTGTCTAGATCCCTCTGCAAACTAATTAGGCTGAGATTAATTGTCATCAAAAGGTGCCCCTGAACAAAAGAAATGCATTATTCCATAATAGGAGAAGAGGAAGAAACGACAGGAATCTCGTACATAAATAACATCCAATTACATAATTGACTACAAGTTAATTGCATAGATATCCGTTAGTACACATGTTGCTGCATACCAAACATGTACACACGTCACAACAGGCCAGTCCTAAACCAGCGGCTGCCATCGGAGAGCAGCATCCACACCCCCCCCAGCCATGTGAGGTAAGCTCTGACAGAGTAATCCTCTTCCTCTCCTCCTGCCAGAGCACCAACACAGCAACAGTCACAGTGTTCGTTTAACCCCGGGAGTCTTCAGTTTACTTGTTCAGTATAAAATGTGTGTATGTAGGTCCACTCCTGTCTTCGTGTGTTCAGTATAACATGTGTGTATGTAAGTCCACTCCTGTCATCATGAACACACAGATATGTGCTGTGAACACTGCAGCACCGACACCTGGGCTCTGGACCTGTCCTCCCTGCTAGTGCTGCTGTCTGGTGTGGAGGCTGTAGGAGGGATAACTAGTGCTGCTGTCTGGTGTGGAGGCTGTAGGAGGGATAACTAGTGCTGCTGTCTGGTGTGGAGGCTGTAGGAGGGATAACTAGTGCTGCTGTCTGGTGTGGAGGCTGTAGGAGGGATAACTAGTGCTGCTGTCTGGTGTGGAGGCTGTAGGAGGGATAACTAGTGCTGCTGTCTGGTGTGGAGGCTGTAGAAGGGATAACTAGTGCTGCTGTCTGGTGTGGAGGCTGTAGAAGGGATAACTAGTGCTGCTGTCTGGTGTGGAGGCTGTAGGAGGGATAACTAGTGCTGCTGTCTGGTGTGGAGGCTGTAGGAGGGATAACTAGTGCTGCTGTCTGGTGTGGAGGCTGTAGAAGGGATAACTAGTGCTGCTGTCTGGTGTGGAGGCTGTAGAAGGGATAACTAGTGCTGCTGTCTGATGTGGAGGCTGTAGAAGGCCCAGGGCTCCGGGACGTAGATCACCCCCGGGTGCTTCTTCCTCAGGGCCTGGTCGTTCCACAGGCAGGCCACCCAGACGGCCACCAGCCCCAGCGCCACAGAGAAGCTGGAGAGGAGGAACAGGCCGTTGCTGTCTGGAACCAAGCCCTTCTGTTTCTGGTGCATCACCGTGGCGGTCATGGCAAAGAAGGTGAAGATGAAGAGGATGAAGATCTGGCCCTGGGTGATCAGGTACCTGGGAAAGGACACAGGGGATAACATACTTCTGTTTGCTTCTCTTCTTGAGTCTGCGTCTCAACCTGTAGCTCACTACCTCTCATCACGGAGGGTTGGAGAGTGGAGCAGGATGGAAACACAGCCCACAATTAATTCCAGAGGGAACAATAAGGAATCTACATTCACATTACATTTTACATTACATTTATTTATTTAGCAGACGCTTTTATCCAAAGCGACTTCCAAGAGAAAGCTTTACAAAAGTGTGGAAGCCAGTGGAGGGAGATGAGGAGCGGGGTAACATGGGAGCGTCTGGGTAGATTGTAGACCAGGCGGGCCGCTGCGTTCTGAATCCTCTGGAGAGGGCGGGTTGTACATGCTGGGAGACCAGCGAGCAGCGAGTTGCTGTAGTCCAACTTGGAGAGGACCAGTACTTGGACTAGCAGCTGGGTGGAATGCTCAGATAGGTATCTCCTGATCTTCCGGAACCCCAAGGTTCCTGGCAGAGGATGAAGGGGTCACCGTCGCAGATCCCAGGGTGACTGAGAGATCGTGGGAGATGGAGGGTTTGGCCAGGATGATGAGAAGCTCTGTTTTGGCGAGGTTCAGCTAGTTCAAACTAGTGAAGACTTGGTATTTTTAACCTCTTTCCAAAATCCAACATGTCTATCGCAAGCCAACACTATAAAGGTAAATAAAGGTTTCATAGAAAACTCGAGCCTTTGATTGAGCTTGTGTTCAACACCTCAGTGCAGATACCTTGTTCAATATGTCTTCCATTGTTTCATTTATGACTTTAGGGAGACCTCTGAAAAAGTAATTACCGTGCACCACTTGTGCAATCTTCTGGATACAAAGTTTATAAATTATTCTACAGCCACAGGGTTGGCCTGAGGGACTGAATCGTTCTACAGTAAAACACCACACACACCTGTAACAGTAAAACACCACACACACACCTGTAGCAGTAAAACACCACACACATTTAGTCATTTTAGCAGACGCTCTTATCCAGAGCGACTTACAGTAAATACAGGGACATTCCCCCCGAGGCAAGTAGGGTGAAGTGCCTTGCCCAAGGACACAACGTCTTTTGGCACGGCGGGGAATCGATCCAGCAACCTTCGGATTACTAGACCGACTCCCTCACCCCTCAGCCATCTGACTCCCACACACCTGTAGCAGTAAAACACCACACACACCTGTAGCAGTAAAACACCACACACACCTGTAGCAGTAAAACACCACACACACCTGTAGCAGTAAAACACCACACACACCTGTAGCAGTAAAACACCACACACACCTGAAGCAGTAAAACACCACACACACCTGAAGCAGTAAAACACCACACACACCTGTAGCAGTAAAACACCACACACACCTGTAGCAGTAAAACACCACACACACCTGAAGCAGTAAAACACCACACACACACCTGAATGGGTACACTTTGTTTCTACACACAGTCAGACACAAAATCCCAAGCCCCCAGCTCCCCCACACCAGCACCTTACACACAGGTGTGGCTCATTGTTTTCGCTCAGTGGGGTCAAAAAGAAACACACACACACTGGTTTAACAAGATCTGAATAGCGTAAGATCAAAAGTGTTTGAGAAACTGACCAGTAGTAGAGTGCACTGGGACCCAGCATGGCCCAGGCTTCCGGAGGCATCCTCCTCTCCTCGCTGACGAGGCTGAAACAACCGGTGAAGTAGAGGAAGAGGATGAGGAAGAAGGGAACATACCTGCACAAAAGAAAGAACATGTTCATGTTTATTTTCTTGACGAGGATATTTCTGAATTGCAGTTCTATAAAACAAAACAGGGATTTATAATCATTAGTGGGAACAATGAAGATACTACTAATCAAAAGGGTACGATAGTCTCTTCTTTCTTACCACATTGAATGGCCGAGATTGTCATTGTAATAATACAGAAGTTCAAATGACTCTATCTGTGAATGTACAAGTACAAACATAAAGCATGCATGTGAAACCACTTCTTAAAACTTGGATTAGAACAGTGACAAAGCAAAAGACTGCAAAAGCCCTTGTGACACAGGGTAGCAAGGCATGCAGCATATATTACTTCCAACAACAACTGACTCTCAAAGTGCTGCTGACATATAGCTAAGTAGAATAGCTGGTATGATATTTATCACTTTAACACTCCTTGACATCTACTACTCCACAGTATGGCAGCTATAGAGATGACCTCCACAGGAGGTGATACCAGAGAGGCCGGTTTCAGGTTCCTGATCAGGGGGTTCTCCCGGACCGGCAGGTGGAGCTGGTATCCACTCAGCAGCAGGCGCTGGAGGACCGAGTCCCCCACCAGGTGCAGGCTGGCGCCCATGACGAAGGTGCTGATGCACAGGTAGACAGCTGCACAGGGCAGGGTCCTGGGGCTACGCTCAATCAGCTGGAACAGACAGGCATACAGACAGGCAGACAGGCAGACAGACAGACAGGCAGACAGGCAGGCAGACAGACAGGCAGACAGGCAGACAGGCAGACAGACAGACAGGCAGACAGACAGACAGACAGACAGACAGACAGACAGACAGACAGACAGACAGACAGGCAGACAGGCAGACAGACAGGCAGACAGGCAGACAGACAGGCAGACAGGCACACAGGCACGCAGGCACACAGGCACACAGGCACACAGGCACACAGGCAGACAGGCAGACAGGCAGACAGGCAGGCAGACAGGCAGACCTCTCAGCACTCTCCTTATTTGTCTGTGCTCTTCCAGCTCTCTCCAGTCCACAGTGAACAGTTTACATCAGACATTCCAAGTGTTCAATTAAACTGCTACACAACTGACCTTTTCTTAAATGGCAAGATAGAGAGGAGCTGGATTACGTTCTAGACTCTTTAAGTGTCCTAAATCAGGGAAGTGACTGGAGCTAAGTTGTATCTGAAGGGTTGGTGTGGCTCTCACAAAAGGCAATAAATTACGTCTTAAAAATAAGGGTAAACTGAACACATAGTACAAGCATTGTTTCTGTTTGGGTGAACAATATAACAGCATATCAACCTGGGCATGAGCTGCATACCATATCAATATTCTCTTGCTTTGAACATTTTGTTAGCCTTGTAATAGTTACCTTGAGGAGCAGGAAGGGAGTGATGATATTATAAGCCATGTGGAAATAATCTCCAGCATTGGGCCTGTTCAGGGGGAACCATTCAACTGGGAGGAGAAGCTGAAACGTCAGGGGGGAAGAGACACTCTGAACACACCAATACCTCACTTAGGCTTCCAATGCAGTAAACCTTTCAACATTAAGGTATAACGGCCATAACATGATCATACAGAAAAGACATCAAGTTATCTAACTGTCAATGCTGCTGCACAACTACACAAACTGTTCTGCTGAAGAGCCGTGCAAAGGACAGGGTCTCCCAGGTCCCCTGCTGAGGTGTTAGAGGGGTCAGAGGGGTGAGGGGGGTC
This sequence comes from Hypomesus transpacificus, assembly GCF_021917145.1. NCBI lineage: Eukaryota > Metazoa > Chordata > Actinopteri > Osmeriformes > Osmeridae > Hypomesus > Hypomesus transpacificus. The sequence continues at coordinate 9,683,414 of NC_061073.1, forward strand.
AGAGGGGTGAGGGGGGTCAGAGGGGTGAGGGGGGTCAGAGGGGTGAGGGGGGTCAGAGGGGTGAGGGGGGTCAGAGGTGTTAGAGGGGTCAGAGGGGTGAGGGGGGTCAGAGGGGTGAGGGGGGTCAGAGGGGTGAGGGGGGTCAGAGGGGTGAGGGGGGTCAGAGGTGTTAGAGGGGTCAGAGGGGTGAGGGGGGTCAGAGGGGTGAGGGGGGTCAGAGGGGTGAGGGGGGTCAGAGGGGTGAGGGGGGTCAGAGGGGTGAGGGGGGTCAGAGGTGTTAGAGGGGTCAGAGGGGTGAGGGGGGTCAGAGGGGTGAGGGGGGTCAGAGGGGTGAGGGGGGTCAGAGGTGTTAGAGGGGTCAGAGGGGTGAGGGGGGTCAGAGGGGTGAGGGGGGTCAGAGGGGTGAGGGGGGTCAGAGGGGTGAGGGGGGTCAGAGGGGTGAGGGGGTTCAGAGGGGTGAGGGGGGTCAGAGGGGTGAGGGGGGTCAGAGGGGTGAGGGGGGTCAGAGGGGTGAGGGGGGTCAGAGGTCGCCTGCAGCCTGCCCACCGTGACCACAGGCCTCCCTACGTCCAGCAGCCAGCTCTGCAGAGTGAAGCAGAACCACAGGTCTAGGTGGAACGGGCTGGGCAGAGAGCTCTCCAGATCCCTGCAGCCGCGCCTGGCAGACAACAGGAAACACAGCAGCACATCAGCAGGTCGGCTCACTCAGCACAGAAACAGATCCTATAGTATCAGAACAAAAGGTCATATATGTCATTAGAGCATAGGCAGCATAAGGTTGGTATTGGTGTTAGTGTAAAACAACTGTGATGAGTTTTTGACTTCCAATCAGGCATATGTATTTTATTTTATATTCCCTGATAAAAAATACAGGCCATTGATCAACAGTGCGCTCCCATTCCTGTTGATTGTAGCTCTATCAGTTGTAAATATTGTCACATGGCCCACAGTCATATAGTGGGAGTATGCCCTTGCAATTCCAAGTTCAAAGTATAGCCCATGACGTAAGGAGCATGGGGGGAATCATGCATTGATGTTAGGTTTCTGTGCTGGCAGAGAGCGTGTTAGAGTCCTTCACTCTCCAGCCATCTGCTGCCAGTTAATCCCATCTGTCCTGCCTGACTAACATGAACATGGTCACAAGACAACAACA